>NC_044266.1:5835651-6096600 GCF_003957555.1 Calypte anna | reverse complement strand
CAGTGTTGGCTTGGCTCAAATATGCTGTCACCTTGCTGTCACCTTGCTGTCACCTCTCCCTGGCTCTCTTCCTCCTCCTCCTCAGGAGCCTTGGCCAGATTTCTTGCTGAAATGGAGAGGAGCCCAAGACTGCCTCAGCCTGGCATTAGGGACAATGTCAGGTGAGTTCAGATCATGAATGATTTGGTTATGTATGAGCTAAGGGAAGGGGACCTTAAATCTCACCCAGTTCCAACCCTTTTCCATAGGCAGGGACACCTCCCACCAGCCCAGGGTGCTCCAAGCCCCATCCAACCTTCAGCACTGCCAGGGATGGGGCAGCCACAGCTTCTCTGGGAAACCTGGGCCAGGGGCTCAGCACCCTCACCCCAAACAATTTCTGCCCCATCTCCAACCTCAATCTCCCCTCTCTCCCAGTTCCAAGCCATTCCCCCTCATCCCATCCCTCCAGGCCCTTGTCCCAAGTCCCTCCCCAGCTTTCCTGGAGCCCCTTCAGGCACTGGAAGGTGCTCTAAGGTCTCCCCATTGCAGCCTTCTCTTCTCCAGCCTCAACACCCCCAACTCTCTCCTCCTGGCTCCAGAGCAGAGCATTTCTTCCTAAATTCCAGCCTAAATCTCCCCTCTCCAAGTTTTAACCCATTTCCCTTCTCCTCTCCCTACCCCCCCATGTACAAAGCCCTCCCCCAGCTTTCTTGTAGCCCCTTCAGATATTGGAAGGTTGCTCTGAGCTCACCTGGGAGCCTCCTCTTCTCCAGGCTGAACAACCCCAATCCCTCAGCCTGGCTTCCCAGGGAGCTGCTCAGCCCTCTGACTTGAAGGGGATGTTTTAGATCCCTCTCTGACAGATGGATTTGAGAGGATGACAACAGCCTCTGGGAGCAGGACCTACTGCCCTTCCAAAATCAGTTTTTACCTGAGGAGGTGGCTCCTGCTGGGCATTTGCTGGGGTTTGGGCTGTGCGGGTTCAGCTAAGTTGCTGCATCAGTGCTGGCTGAGGCAGAAGAGTCCTTTTGGCATCCTCTGAAGGGTGGGTGAGGCTCTGAATTTGCAGGATGGATGCCAAGGTGCACAGATTCACTCAGCTGGATGAGCTTGGTGTTAGCCCAGGGAGGCCCTGCTGCCTCTCTCTCTGCCTCTGCTGGGTTTTTACTCCAAAACACAATGAAAAGGCAGCAATGCTATTTTTTTCTCCCTGCCAAATAAGTTCTAATGCTAAACAGATGGATGTCCTGGAGTAGGCTGTGGGGGTTTATGTTGTCAGTGGGATGGGGTTGCTCCCACTTCCTTGGATGGTTAATGTGGAGGTGGGTCTGGATGATGGACCCAAGTGGTTCCCAGCCTGTTTTTCCAGCCACCCTTCCTACAGGCAAAATTCAGAGCTGTGATGTAGCTCTACTTGCCAGAGGAAAGGAAACTGGGGTGGCAAACAGGGGCCTGGATGAGATAGTGGCTTCCATCATTGTACAGGCAGTTTTCTAGTAGGAAAGTTGTCTGTGGTCCTCTGTTTGCTTCTGCTCTGGGAGAACAAGAGTTTCCAGTAAGTTTTTACTCCAGTAAGACAAAGCATTTCCACCTTGGATCAGCCTAGATGTCCAGCTCTGGTTTACCTGTCCCTAATGTCCCCCTGTCCCAGTTGGAGCTGTGTCAGGGTGGCCGTGGATTTGCTCAGTCGAGTCCTGGAATCCCCCAGTGTTGCAGGTCCCCCCCATCCCTGGTGGCTGTCCAAGGAAGAGATACCCTAAATAATCTTTTCATACTTGAGTTGAGCTTTCCAAGTCACAATTTATATTTTTTAGGGGTCCCTTTTGGGTCAAAAAGATCATCCAAGCCCAACTTGATGTTCTCATTTTAGGTGGTGAGATGCTTAGGACATGGGGGAAGGATCTCATTCCTTTCAGCCTTTTCTTTTGGAAATTGCATCCAAATGGCCAGGTTCAGGGTATAATCAGGTCTTGGTTTTCATCTCACTCAGCCTCAAATGTTGCTGCTACATGAACAGCATTGCCCCCATGGTTTGGCCACAGATCCCCAATGCCCCAGAGATCTAATCCTGGAGGTCTGGGGAATGAAGCACATAGGAGAAGGAACTAACCCATGAGTTGATTTTTCTCTAAGGCAGGGTTCACAACACTCCTGTGCAGGCTGGAAACATCTGCAGACATCCAGAATCCCTCACAGCAGTGATGCTAAGCTGAACACTGGAGTGCTTCAGAGTTTCTCTTTCCTGGCAGTGATAATTTGCAGTCATATCCCAGCTTTGGAAAATCCTTGAGTCTGTGGGGTGAGTTATTTGTGGGCAGCAGAGCTGCCTTCCCCAGGCCAACAGCATCCCACAAGTGGAGGATGCAGCAGGAGAGGCTGTGGCCATGAGGGATGGGCAGATATGGGAGACAGGTCCATCTTGGAGTTGGGAATGCTGCCTCCATCCCTGCTCCCACCTGAGCCCCCAATCCCTGCCTTTTCACCCCAGGGGGGTTTAATAGGCATTTCCCTGTGAAATCAGACAGATTGCTGGCTGTGAAATACAGATGCTCTGTACTAAATGCTGTGTAATGGGTTCCACTTGCAAGGGTTTGGGTGTGTTTTTAATAAAAGCCTCTGGGAGTGAGGCAGAGGCTGCCAGGGGTCGGGATGCTGGGGGGTGCTGAGGCCTTCGTGGTCCCCCCAAGGCTTAGGGGCAGCTCTCCTAAAATCACAGGATGTCAGCTTGGAAAGGACCCCAAGGATCATCAGGTCCAACCCTTCTAATGTTATTCTTGATGTGAGATGGCTCAGCACCCATCGAGCTAAGACTTCAAACTTCCCAAAGTGGGGGAATCCACCCCTTCCCCTGGGAGACCATTCCAAGCTCTGACTCTCCTCATGGGGAGAAGTTTTCCTCTTGTGTCCCATGGGAATCACCCCAGGAGCACCTTGTGCCCATTGCCCCTTGGCTTCCCCATGTCCATAGGGAGCCTCCATCTGCTCTGTAGCTCCCTTTAAGTCCTGGAACATGGTTTTAAGGTCTCCCCTGAGCCTCCTCTTCCCAAGGCTGACCAGACCCAGTTTTCTCAGCTTCTCCTTGTCGTCTGATCACCCTCATGGCTCGCAGTATGATGGAGGTGTGGATCATGCAGTGATTTAGCATGGAAAAAAGCACACGGGCAGCCCTTGGGGCACAGATCAGTCACCCAAAGAGTTGTTGAAGAGGTAACCAGGGGTTTCAAGCCTTTTCTTTTCTTTCTTGGGGTTCCCACCAAGCTCCATCAAGAAATGGATTGATAGGCATGGACTGAAGGGCTGGTCATTGGAAAATCAGCATTTTTGGGGCAGCCTTGCTCAGGAGATCCCTGTCTGCAGCAAATACCCCTGGGGGAAGTGTAATAAAGGGTGGGGAGAGTGGGCTGGTGACACCTGAGACCATTGGGGTGGAACAAACGTGGGGCTGGGTTCTGCCAGGCTTTATCTGGGAGCAGCAAGTGTGATCCATGGGCTCTGGGCCAGGAGATGCCAAGCAGGAAATCTCTGGCCCTGCAAACACCTTTGAAATGGGTTTCCCTGGAGTGAAAGAGCTTATCAGGTGCCAGGTTCTTGCTTGATGAGCCAGGACGGAGCATTTTATCCTTCCCTTGTGCAGCTGGAGCCTGGATGCTGGGGCTGTTCCTGGTGTCCTCAGCAAAGGGAAAATCAGCCTCAAAAATGAAGCAGCTGCAGTGGTGACTCAAGGTGTGGAAACCCTGCCCAGCGTTTGCTTTCCCCAGCAGCTGAAGGAGTGAGTGTCTTCTGCCTTGTCTGCTGGTACCAGCCTGGGGGAAGGGATGATAATTGTGAAGGTCTGTTTCATTTAGCAGGGCAGGACTCTGTGGCTTGGAAGCTGGGCTGGTGGAGGAGCATGTTTTTAATAATGTGTCTAATGAACTGTGCAGCAGCTCACCCAGGGCCGTGGTCGATTCACCATTGCTGCTAATCTGGAGATCAAAGGTGCCTGATTTCTGGTTCCTAAACTGGTTTTGGCCCCTAGGGCTCTTCCCTCCAGCTAATACCCCTCTGTCCCCAGCTTCCCTGGGCTGGAGGGATGTTTGCTGGTGGAGAAACCTGAGTTGGGCTGCAGCAATGCTGAAGCCTTGGGATGGAGCTCAGCTCCCAGCACCCGGTGCTGGAGTGCAGGGGCTCAGCTCTGCTCACCCCATCCCATCCCCTGGAGGTACCACTGAGCAAAGACACATCTGGGGGAAGCTTTACTTTCAAGGGACGTGCAAATAAGTGCAAAAAAATGGACACAAGGTGCTGCTCAGGGTTACCTGCAGCCCACAGGCATCCCCAGCCTCACCCACTGTGGCTGCTGCTCGAGGAGCCTCCTCACAGCCTCACACTGGGGGCTGGGGAGGGTTTTCCACCCCGAGAAGTTTAGCAGCAGAGTTTTAGGCTTTTTCCTTCTGCAAGGCTTGCCCTTGTCTAAATAAACCCAGGGAAATCCTTTCCCTGGTGCTGGGCAGGGTTGGACCAGATGTTCTCGCTTCACCCGTCTGACCTCCGGATCGATGGAGCTGTGAGCTGCCCTTTGTTCTCCCATCCTTGTGGCTGGACACCCGCTGCCACCTCCCTGACAACTGCTCCTGACAGCCACTAGCTGCAGGGCTTTGGTGATGGTCCCCTCTGTCCCCTCCCCTGCAGCAGAAAGGACCGGGTGGGTTTGGGCACTGGGGTTTTGGTTACGCGGTGTTTGTGCTTTCCAGGGTCTGATGTTTCCCTGCTCTGTGGGGAGCAGAAATCCAACTCCCCACCCCCTTTTTTTTTTTTTTTTTTCTTTAATTTTAGGCCCAAACAAGCCCTGCCCCTGAGCACTGGCTGGGTCACACACCGCCAGATCTCTGCTCCATGGCACAGCAGCTCTGCTCCATCCCGAGTGCCACCTCAGATGGTGGTGGCCAAGCCCCTCCTGTCACTTCTGCCTCTGCAATGTGGTGTTTTGCTTTTGGGGGCTTTCTCCCCCCTCCCATCTGAAGGAAAAAGGAGCTGAGAGATGTAAAAGGATCTCACCCAGATCCTCAGCAGAGGAAACCAGCTGAGTGCCAGCAGCTCTCCTCTCCTCAGCTGGCACGGGGTGTTTCCCTGCAGGGATGCTCCCTCCTGTCCCCATCCCTCCCTGCTTGCTTTCCCTGCCTCCCCAGCCCAGGCTGCTCCTTGCAGCCTCTCTGGGCCTTTCCAATCAGGTGGCATCAGCCTGGGGATCAGTCCTGACCTGGGGACATCATGGCAGGGTGACAAGTGGGTGTGTGGAGCCAGCAAGGCCAGCTAGACACAGGGAATATTTATCATTTAGCTTTTGCCCATGCTTGGAGCAGGGCAGCTTTTAAAGATGTTTTTTACCAAGTTCTTGAAATCCACATCCTGTGAGTCAGAGCTGCAACAAGAGTTAATTATTTTCTCCAAGATGGAATAAGAGCAGGCTCAGCCAACGTGGGGTTTTATTCATCTATAAATCCCCAGCAGCCCCACGCATCCCCTGCCCACCCCAGCACCTCTGATCTGGGCAGGATGAAGCCAGATTTGAGTTTTTGGGGCAGATCTGCCTTGTGTGTTTGGGGTGAGAAGCTCAGAGGGCAATTCTAGGGATCAGCTGGGTCTGTTCTGGCAAGGGGGACACGAGGAATGGCAGCAGTGACTTTCCAGAGGGATGGAAAGAGCCCACCTTGGGGACAGGATGCAGGGGTTGCATTGGCATCACAGCCTCTGGACTCCCCATGGGGAGAAATCCCTGGGGAAAAATCCCTGTTTTCTTTAGGGTCCCCAGCCCCAGAGTTTGCTGCCAGGTGTGTCTCTGGGTTTGCAGTGACCCCGTGGTGTCACTTCAGTGTCCTGTGCTGGCAGGGTCACTGCAAGGGGACACAGTTTCACTGCTTTCTCCAGCCCCTCCTGGGGGGCAGGTGATGGGGAGTTTCCCTTTCCTCAGTTTCCCTCCCAGCCCCTGGAGAAATCCCATGGCTCCTCCTCACCCAGACACTCTCCAGGGTTTGCTCCATCACCTAGAAGAGGTTTTTACCCCCCGAGAGGAAAGGCAGTGGTGACAGCAGGAGCACAGGGACAGCCAGCTGTCCTTCCCCACCTCCACTCCTGTCTCCTGGTGGCTTGTGCTTGCCCAGCTGGGGCTGGCAGTGGCCACGTTGAGCCCAGTCTGGTACCTCCACTGCCTGAGCCTCAGAACGTGCTCGGGGATGTCCCCATTCTGCATCTCCTTGGCAAAGCATCTGAGATGCAGAGTAACAACACAGCATAAGGAAGTCTGAGTTTTTGTCCTGGATTGCTCCCAGCACTGGATCCACCCACCCTGATGCTCACCATGGTCTCCTGTATCCTGACAGCACAGCTCTGGTTTGGCTCCCTCCAAAATGTTGGCTGAGTTGTCTGGGTGGGTTGTTTCTCCTCCCAAGGTTTGGGGCTTGTTCCTTGAGGGGTCTGGGGTGGATCCCACAGAGCCAGGTGCATTCAGCACCTGGGCAATGTTCTTTGGGTCTGGGAAGGCTTTGCTGAAGCCTCCAGGGTTGGAATTCTTTCCATCCCTCTGCAGCAGATCCTGGGGCACTGGGGCATCTCCATCCTTGGAGCTCTCCCAGCTCAGCTGCCCCAATCCTGTGGTAGGGATGGGCTTGGACCAAGCCCCCTGAGCTCCTGGAAAGCATCCCTGTGGGATGCTACAGAATCATTCCCCATCCTCAGGGGGCACCATCCCTGCTTGGTGCATGGAGAAAGTGTTGGGAGGGGAGAGGGAACTGTTTGTCCTGGGAATGTCCTGCTGGGTTTTGTCCCATGTTTTGGGGCACCTGCCTTGGCTGCCAGGCTCCCCACTGCAGCATCCCTGTGGCCTTGCCTTTCCACAGCTCTGCCTCTGTTTGCTTTTGGTGTGTTAAAAAAAAAAACATATTCCTCTTTTTCTCTCCTTTACACTGGCAGTCTGGTTTTTTCATTGATATATCCTTTTTGCAACTGTCTGCATCTTATAACTGCTAATTTACTGCTGCCAACTTCCCCTGATTTTAATTTATACAATATGTTTATTTTTACTGCAATTTTTTTTTTCCTTTTATTTAAAGCCAAGATAATTTTTAGCTAAAGATGCCTTCTTTTATGATCCTGGATTTATGAGATTCTGGCAAAGCCTTCTTAAGCTGGCTGTAATTATTCTTCGTTGTTTTTGTTTACATTTCCCTCTAATCAATTTTTGCTAATAATCCCTTTCAACTTTTGGAAATTGCCCTGGGTTTGTTTCTTTTTGGTGGGTGCAAAAAAAAAAAAAAGGAAAAATCCCTTCCCACATCCTCCTAACTGGGTTGTGGTGCTACCTTTGCAGCTGCTTCCTTGATTCCCTTGTTTCCAGCTCCCAACATGCAGGTTGCCTGAAGTTTGGGATAGAAATGTGTCCCCATTGTCCCCTGGAGACCCCATCCTGGGCAAAGCTGGGCCAGGAGCTGCTGCCACCTTTTCCAGGTTGATCTTCAGCTTTATCCCAGTGTGGATGTTCCCTCTTCCAGGGAACATCCCAGCCCCCCAGCTCCTTGTAGGTGATGGCAGCTCTGCAAATCCTACCCCAGATTTCAAGCCTGGAGGGGCTTTTCTCTCCTTGTGGTCCCAGGGATGGGAAGATCCATCCCTCAGGAATGTCCTTTCCTGCTGGGGGGGCAGTGCCTTGATGGATGGACAGGCACATCCCTCTCCCAGTTAAAGCCACCAGTGAACCTTACTGGTGGAGCATCCTTACAGCATCCACTGGTGGAGCATCCCCTAGGTTCAAGCTGCTGCCCTCGGAGGTTCTGTGGATGTGCCATGAGTTACCAGGGTGGGAAAGAGGAATCCCTCTCCCTGAGGAGGTGTTAAAGGTGGGGTGTACCCAAGGAAAGAAGTATTTACAGCTCCTTAAGAATTCCCACCTCCTGCAGGTCCTGGCTCCACTGGGGTTTTATCTGCAGTGCTGGGGCCTGGGAGGGGGGACAGAATTTGTGTTCCTGGCATGGCTGGGAGCAAAACCCCAGAGATACCCAAGGGATGGTGGCAGAGAGATGCTTTGGCTGATGGAAGGAAGCTCCTTGAAGGGCTTTGGGGAATTCCTGCAGCTCTCCTGGGGAGGGGTTTCCCAGGGCTGGGATGGGGTGTTACCTCTGCAGCTTGGCAAAACCCAGCCTGCACTGGAACCCTCTGCTTCCTCCCAAGCCTTGGAGCTGCCAAGCAGGAGCTAATTTACAGCCTGTCAGTAAAAACCCTGCAAAACAGGAAGGTTTGGCTGGCAGGTGGATGCACAGAGCCAGGCGTGCGTGGGGGGAAGCATCCCCACTCAGCCTTGCAGCCACAGGGGTTTGGATGCCCACACTGCAAATCAGGGGTTTCTTGATGCTTCTGCTTCTTCACTGGGGGAGCCCCCACCCCTGCTTGGTGTAGCCCTGCCTGTCCCTGTACTGCTGTCACCTTCCTGAGCTCTGCAGGGCACTGGGGATGCTCAGAGCTCCAGCCCTGGGCACCACAGAATATTCAGTGTTGGAATGGAGCTCTGGAGATCCCCAGCCCAACCCCCCTGCCCCAGCAGGATCCCCCAGAGCAAACCAGTCCCCAGGAGCTGCTCTGCCCTGCAGTGTGCTGGGGGCACCAAGGCAGCAAAGCTCTGCACCCCAGCTCAGTGTCCACAGCACCCAGTGAGGGTGCAGGGCAGGGGCTTCCACCTCCTCTGCAAGGCTGGGGCTTGGTTTGAGCCATGGGACTCTGCCCCAGCACATCTGGGAGAGAATCACAGAGCCATTGAATGGTGGGGGTCAGAAGGGAGCTCTGGAGATCATCCAGACCAAACTTCTGCCCCAGCAGGATCCCCCAGGGCAGGGCACCCAGAACACATCCAGGGGGGTTTGAAAGGCTCCAGAGAAGGAGACTCCACAACCTCTCTGGGCAGCCTGGGCCAGGGCTCCCTCAGCCTCACACTCCAGAAGTTTCTCCTCAGGTTGAGGTGGAACTTCCCATGTTCCAGCTCCAACCCATTATTCCTTGTCCTGGGCACCCCAGAACAGAGATTGTCCCCTTCCTCTTGTCCTTCACCCCTCAGCTATTGATGGACATTCAGCAGATCCCCTCTCACCCTTCTCTCCTCAAGGCTGAGCAGCCCCAGGGCTCACTCAGGTGATGTCCCTGTCCCTTCCTCATCCCTCTGCTCCAGGCAGCTCCCTGGGTTGCAGTGATCTGGTGATGGAAGAAGTTGATGGAGTTAACTGGGTTTGCTGGGCTGCTCCAAAGGATAGTTCTGGAATTTTATTCTCTTTGATGGGACCCCAGCTGTGGCCCCACTTGCCCCCTGTCCTGCTGGTGGCTCTGGGTGGCCCAGCCTTTAGGAGCCGTGGCCAGGGCTGTGCAGCACTGTGTGGTGCTGGGGCTTTGGCTGTGTTTAGAGATAATATCTTTCCCCTATAAATGTTATTACCCTGTTCAGGAGGAAAGGGAGGGGAGGGGGGGATGTGTAGGGTGTGTGTGTGTCACCATCTGTGTTTTCCAATAAAAGCAAATTAAAATTGAAGCCTATTAAGGATGGCTCAGTTGGGATGCTGAGCAGGGCCCTGGAGCCTGCTGGGACCAAGTTGCTTGCAGCCCATGGCACCAGACAGGGGACAAAACCTCATTTCATGCCAGTGGTCCTGGGAGGTGGGATGGGGCTTCCCATCCTTGCTTCTGGTGGGGGAAGAGCTGAACAAAACCCCACATCCTCGGCTCAGGGTGCTCCTCCTGGTCCCCTCAGCACTCAGGGCTCTGAGTGGTGGTCAGGGGGTCGTGGGGAAAGGGATGGATGGAGTGTGAGAGCCTGGAGAAGGGAAGACTCCAGAGGGATCTTAGAGCTGCCCCCCCAATCCCTGAAGGAACCCCCAGGAAGGCTGCAGAGGGACTTTTCATAAGTGTCCAGTGATAGGAGAAGGGGAAATGGTTTGAAACTGAGGGAGAAGAGGCTCAGACTGGATCTTAGGAAGAAGTTCTGCTGAGACTCTGGAACAGATTGCCCAGAGAAGCTGTGGCTGCCCCCTCCCTGGAGGTGTTCAAGCCCAGGTTGGATGAGGCTTGGAGCAACCTGGGCTGGATGAGAGGTGTCCCTGGGCATGGCAGGAGCTTGGAGGGGATGAGCTCTGAGCTCCCTCCCAACCTCAGCCATTCCATGCTCCTTCCCCCATGGTGCTCTGCAGCCCATGGGCATCCTGCTGCATCCCAGCTCTCAGGTGTCCATGTCCCTGTTCCTTGGGCTACAAGGAGGATGGTGCAGCCCTGCACCCTGGGCATTGCCCCTTGTGCCAGTTGGCCCCAGAGTATGGTGCTGGGACCAGGTTCTTGTGGTATCAAGTAACTTCCAGCTGGTGGTGCAGTCAGGAGCCTCAGGTGGCCCCAGTGCCACATGCCAGTGGTGGTGGCTCTGTGATGATGGTGTCCCCCCAGCTGTGTGTGTGTCCCTCTGTGATGCAGGGTGTGCAATGGCAGTGCCACAGTGAGAGCTGGGACAGGGCAGTGCATGGGGGAGGCTGCTCTGCTCCTTGGGGCTTGGAGCATCTGCAGGAGGAGCTCATGGGGTTGAGGTCTCCAAGCTCCAAGAGTGTCCCTGCTGCCCCTCGGGGGGAGCTGGGGACAGTCAGGAGGGACATGGCCCCACTCCATCCTCAGAGGAGGTGTCTCTGTGGGGAATTTAGTCCTTGCTGGGCCTGTCCTGATGGGGTGGATGAAGCTGGGTGTGGGTGAGGGCAACACCTGCTTCACCTTGGGGATTCCCTTCTGCAAGGTGCATTGCAGAGGATGGGGTGGGTGCTCCTGCAGGGCCCAAGTCAGTAGTGCTGACAGTAGCAATGGCTGTTAAATGTCTGCATCTGTGTCTTCTCTGTGTGGCCACCACATTCCCAGCAGCAGCAGGAGGGGCCCTGCTCCCTGGCATGGAGCATCTGCATTGTCTCTTCCCATCAGCTGCCCTGGGCTGAACTCAGACCACCTACAAGTCCTGGCTTCTTTTGGGACAGATGCTGCCAGCGAGGGCTCTTGGGTCCCTGGAGCAGCATTTGGGGATCTCTGGTGGGGTTATCAGGTTTCTGCTGACCTTTGGTGTTGGGAAAAGTGGGGCCAGAGAGGATGTGTCTGCTGCAGTGACTGGGGGTGATGTGGCAGCTGGTTCTTCCTCATCTTCAGCTTTGTATGGTTCTTCCTAAGAGGCCCAAAGGTGAAAGATCACAAGGTGATGCCCCAGGTGAGGGGCAGAGCTGGGCCATGCCCCTCTTGGCCGTGCAGATGTGAGGGGACATCCTTAGGGCTTGGCTGCCCTGCAGTCACAGTGCCTGGATGGGCGATGGTTATTTGGGTGCTTAGAGAGCAGGACACCTGCTTGAATGACTTGCAAGGTTAGGAACGTTGGATATTCAGAATATTTTCTCCCTGGAAGGGGTTGTCAGAGCCTGACCCAGGCTGCCCAGGGCAGGGCTGGAGTCCCCATCATCCCTGGAGGGGTTTCAGAGCCCCAGAGATGTGGGGATGAGGAACATGGGGTGGTGGTGGCCAGGGCAGTGCTGGGTTAACAGTTGGACTTGATGATCTTAAAGGACTTTTCCAACCAAAAGCATTCTATGATTCTCTGGTTTTAGAGGAATGACAGAAAGGGCTGAGAAGCCCCTGTGAAGCTGAGGATCTCCCTGCAGATGGGTGAAGTCATCCCAGTGCTCAGTGTGGAGCCCACCAGCCTCTAGAACCTGCTCCCCTGGGGATGGCTCCATCATCCCTGAAGGGGTTTCAGAGCCCTGGAGATGTGGGGATGAGGGCCATGGGGTGGGGGTGGCCTTGGCTGGGTTAATGGTTGGACTTGATGATCTTAAAGGACTTTTCCAGCCAAAAGGATTCAATGAATCTCTGGTTTTAGAGGAATGACAGAAGGGGCTGAGAAGCCCCTGTGAAGCTGAAGATCACCCTGCAGATGGGTGAAGTCATCCCAGTGCTCAGTGTGGAGCCCACCAGCCTCTAGAACCTGCTCCCCTCGGCATGGCTTCTGTTTCATAGGGGGCTTGCAGGTGGACTTGGGTGATATCCTGGTGAGTTGAGGGGCCAGGAAGGCTCCATGGCTCCCCAAAAAGTGATGACACCTTTCCCTTACCATGACTGTGTGGCATCTCTGTGGTCAGGGCTCCCTGCCCTGTGCCTTGGACTATCACCCTGGGGGGGCTGGCTGGCAGGTCAGAGGCAGTCTGGATGGTGATGCTGGCTATCTGCCTTAATTTTAGGACTGACTGGACCAGATTTTCCAGGGAGAGGAGCTGAATGACCAGGTACCCATCTGCTGGGTTCCTTGTTACACCGGGACAGCTGCCCTTGGAGTGGAGTTTGGGGCGATCCCGGCTTCTTCTCACTCCCTATCCATCACTCTCCCTCTTGGAGCTGAAGTGGATCCCTGAGTGAAGGATCCAGCCTCTCCTGTAGCCTCCAGCTCACAATGCTGTGTGCTGTTCCTACGCCAGAGGGTCGGCCAGGGGGGGGATTGGGTTTCAAGTCTGTTCCGCTGGCCAGGGGCCAGGGAAAGCAAAGCTCGGGGCTGCAGAGCAGGGCCACTGGGTTTGCTCAGCCCCTCTCAGCTCTCCCTGGCAAAAATATTATAATAAGGCTCCAGTAAAGCAGAGGAGGAAGAGAAGGGGCCTTTCAACTGCTGGAAGGGTAAAGAGATCTGTGGCAAGGGCTCCTGGGGCTGGGGGACAGACGGGTTTCTCATTAACCACCCTCCCTGCACCGGGATGCGGTGGCTGAGCCTGAGGCCAGGCTGGAAATGTGGGTTCAGGAAGGGGTTTCAGGTGGGTCTGCCAGGGGGATTTATCCCAAGCTGCAGCATCTCCCACTTTGCTCCAACACCACGGGATCCCTCCAGCCTGGTCTGAGCCTTGGAGAAGCATTAGGTGGGCTTCCAGGTGATGTCTGAGGGATGGGGACAAGATGCAGTCTCCTTATCCTGGCCTCGGGATGGTTTTGCTTCCATCTGGGCAGCTTCTTGCCTCCTTTGCACACTCAGTCCTAGTCCCAGCTGGGTCAGCTGAGAAGCTTGTTCCTTGTGGTAGCAAGGATGAAAATGCTGGGGAGTTTCCTGCCTTGCAGGAGGATCTGGCGTGAGAAGTGGAAGGGGAAAGGAAAAAACTGTGGGTGGGTGGAAAAATGAGGGTGGAGGCTCTGGCTATCCGTGGGGCTATTTATTTATCCAACTGTTTCTTTATCTGGATGGCTTCTGAGCCTGTGAATGTGAAGGATTTGCCAGGACGTCTGAGGAGCTCAGGGCCAGATGCTCTAAACTGATCTAAATTGGCAAAACTCCACGGAAGTGATTTTTTTCGGGACACTGAGAAGTGTGTCTGCAATCTGCAAAGCTCCCCTGTTAATCCCTTGCCCCTCCAGCTTCTGCCACTGTCCCTTGGTCCTTTCACTGTCCACCTTCCAATCCTGGCCATCCCTTGCTGGTGTCTCCCATCCCTCCCAGCACCCAGTGTGCTTCCCAGCTTTGTCTCAAAGTCCCAATCCTGCCGTGGGCAGAGGAGGGGAGCAGGTGGAGCTGAGACCCTCCCACCCATCTCACTTGTGGCTTTAGCACCAAGAAGACCTCAGAGAAGAGCAGGAGCTCCCTGCTCAGGTCATGGGCAGAGCAGCTGATGTCTTAGCAAAGCTGCTGAGCATCTGGAGGTGGTGGTCTGGTGGTGATGATGTGTCTGGAGATGCAGCCTGGTGGAGCCAGAGCCCTCGTGTCAAGAGCAAGGAGTCCCAGTTGCTCCTTGAAAGCATCTTCAAAGTGGAAAGGACAGGAACTTATCTCCTCCCCAGCCCCTGGGGAGCAGCGTGGTTTCTGGTGGGAAGCTGGCCAGAGTTGTGTCTGCTGCTTTCCAGCAGCTGCAGATTTATTTATAATGCTGTGGGTAACATGTGAATCTGCAGATAAACACACACGGGAGGGAAGAACACAAACAACAAGACTGGGAAAATGCTGCTCTGGAGAGAGGATTTCACTGAGCTACAGCTATCACCAGCCACCAGAGGTGGGCTGGGGGCCAGATACCCACCCCTGGGGCTTTGCTCCATCCCATCACCTCTTCCCTTGGGGGGTTTGGGCTGTCCTGGATGCCAGGGGAGGCTTCATGGGGCACCAGCCCCTCCCCTTGGTGTTTGGTGCTGCCAACACCAACCTGCAGCAGTGAGGGAAGCTGCCAGGTTTGCTGCTTGAAGCAGAACCCTTCTCCTCTTTATGGCAGCTGGGCTCTTTATGGAAGCTTTATCATAGAATCCTAGAATGGGCTGGGTTGGAAGGGAGCTCAGAGCTCATCAAGTCCAACCCTTGCTCCACTCCCCCCGTGGTTCCCAGCCCATGGCACTCAGTGCCACATCCAGGCTCTTTGGAAATCTCTCCAGACACGGAGAATCCACTACTTCCCTGGGCAGCCCATTCCAATGCCTGATCACCCTCTCCAGAAAGAAATTCTTTCTCATCTCCAACCTAAACCTCCCCTGGCACAACTTGAGACCCTGCCCTCTTGTCTTGCTGAGAGTTGCCTGGGAAAAGAGCCCAACCCCCCCCTGGCTCCAACCTCCTTTCAGGGAGTTGCAGAGAGTGATGAGGTCTCCCCTGAGCCTCCTCTTCTCCAGCCTCAACACCCCCAGCTCCCTCAGCCCTTCCTCACAGCAATTCTGCTGGATCCCTTCACAGCCTCCTTGCTCTTCTCTGGACCTGCTCCAGCACCTCAAGCTCCTTCCTGAACTTCCTGAGGGGCCCAGAACTGGACACAGGACTCAAGCTGTGGCCTCCCCAGAGCTGAGCACAGGGACAGAATCCCTTCCCTGGACCTGCTGGCCACGCTGTTCCTGAGCCAGCCCAGGATGCCATTGGCCTTCTTGGCCACCTGGGCACACTGCTGGCTCATGGTCACCTTCCTGACAATCCAGACTCCAAGGTCCCTCTCTGGTGAAGGCTGGACCAGAGTGTGAGACACAGCATGAAAAGATTCAGCACAGGTGGCTTAAAACA
Source organism: Calypte anna (assembly GCF_003957555.1). Taxonomy (NCBI): domain Eukaryota; kingdom Metazoa; phylum Chordata; class Aves; order Apodiformes; family Trochilidae; genus Calypte; species Calypte anna. The sequence goes on along the minus strand of NC_044266.1, from coordinate 6,081,590 downwards.
TCCCTGCAAAGCTTCAGGCACCAGGAGGTCCCTTTGGAGTCAGGATTTGCCCTCAGCCTCTCCTCATAGGACCTGTGCTGGATCCCTTCACCAGCCTGGTTGCCCTCCTTTGGACCCGCTCCAGGACCTCAATATCCTTCCTTATGGCTTCTCTTTATGGGATGCCCACCCAGAAATTGGGCTTTTTTGTCCTGCTGATTCCTGGTGGGTGCCTGGAGCAGGGTAGGAGCATGGGGAGGATCAGGAGAGCCTCACAGGTAGGTGAGGGGTGGCCATGGCAGCACCTCATGGGTCACTGTGGGTGCAAAAGGTGCAAGGATTGAGTGTGCTGAGGACATGGACACTGCTGTGGGTGGAGGAGGATGTTGGGTTCCCATTCCCCTGGGCTTTTTGTGCCTTGGGTGGGGCTTGTACAGCAGAATTCTGTATGAGTGACATGGTGCCTGAAGTCACCCATCCATCCAGAGGTGTCCAAGAGGATTTCCTCATCATTCCTTGATGACCAGAAGGAATCCAAGTGACCTCCTGCTCCTTGTGTGCTCCTGCAGCACGTTCTGCTCCAGCTCCTGGCTCACCTGGGATGGGGCAGGAAATGGTGCAAGATCTTCATCTCTTGGCAAGTGCTCTTCAGGAGTGATTTCCTTGCCTGGCAGAACTGAATCTTGTTTTCCACCTCTCTTCCTGGGTTCGAGCTCCCAGGCAAAGCTGTAGCTGCAGTTTCCCTCCCAGGCTGAGGAGTTCTGTTTGCTGCTCGTTGCTTCTGGTGGAGATCCCTGCAAACCACAATCAGTCAGCTTGATCATCTTCCCCTGGGGCAGTAAAAACCCATCCAGCTGAAGGAGAAACAGACCCCAGGGGAGTTTCAGCCTTTCTCTTGCACACCTGATGGGTGGTAAGGACTTGTCTTGCTTTTTCAAACCTTTATTGGTTGCTAATTTGGACTCTGTGGCAGCTCTTTCAGGATGGGATGTCAGAACAGGGCTTGGCTGCATCTTCATGGGGTCTTCCCACCACTGCTGTGGAGTTCTGAGGATGGGAAAGAGGCAGAGAGAAGCCCCTGCAGGTGGGGGAAATGCTGGTTCAGTGGATATGACTCCAGATTTTATTTGCTGGAGAAATTAATTAATGTGCTTCCTTTGGTTGGAAGTAAGAAACTTCTCAGGGGTGGGACAGGGACCTTCCCTGGAGGACCACGCGGCCTCCTCAACCTCAGGTGGAGGTTTAGAGATGCTCCTGGCCGGGTAGCAGGGCAAGAGAACTCTGTGAAAGGCCATTATTTGGGCAAGAAGGTCCTGAAGTTGCCCATCAGAGGATGATGGAGCAAACCCATGCCCACCACTGAGACCCTCCCTGGCTCCACATCCCCTTTTGCAGTCTCCATGGGGTTCACTCTGGTTTATGGGGACCAGTTAGTCACAATTTAGGCACAATTGAGGCAATTCCTGCTAAGTGCTGACATGTCCACCCCCCTCCAAATGGGCTTCAGCCAGGGCAGCAGGTTGGTAGAAAAGCTGTGCCAAAAAGGGGTGCAGGGAGCACGATTTGGGGGTCACCCCACACCAAGGAGGTTGATCAACAGGAGCCTGAAAGAAAAGAACCTGGTTTAGGGTGGGAGAATAAGGAAGCTCCACTCATTTTGTTGTCTTGGAGATGGTTTATTTGCCACCTTTAAGCACCAGGAGAAGGAAAGGAGGTTTTGGGTAGCAGAGTCTTTGTAGGAGTGAAAAGAACCCAAATAGCTGGCAGGTGAGTGGGGTAAATTCAGACTAAAATGAACAGAAGATCTTTTTGTACAAGAAGATAATGGACCAGTGGAAAAACCTGCAGATTTTCTGCTCCTCCTTGTCTTGCATCACAACAAGATGTCCTTGAGCCAGCTCAGGTGGCTGCAGAGCTCCAAGGAGATGTGCAAATCTTCAGCTGAGGATAAGGGGCAGCTCTGCTGTAAGCACAGCATCTCCATTGCTCCAAAGTCCCATTAAATAGAAGGCTCTTAAAAATGCAAAATGCTTTGAAATAGTATTTTTATTTGGGGAATTATTTCTACTGGTTTAAAGTAGATTTTCTTTCACATTCTGGTCACTGCTATTAATATACTTGTCGTGCAGCACTGTCAGTGATAGTGAAGATAAAGTAAAAAAATGATTATTTTTTTTTTAAGTAAAGCAGCATCTTGCTAGCACTGGGTGAAAAATATTGTTTTCCTTTTAGATGAAAGTGCCATTGGTGTTTTAATGAAAAAGCCAGATCCTCTGATAAAATAAACACTATTATTGAGCTAGGCAAACAAATACCCCATCGAAAAAAGAAATTTTATCAATCCTAATGACAACATTTCTGGACTAGCTGTTTTCCAGCCCTCTTCCTCATGTGTAAATTTGAAAAGAACTCTTTTTGCTTTTTACTCTTGGACCGAAACCAAATTTTGAAATCCTGGTTTCCTGTGAACTGGAAACCACTGGCTCGAAGCAGGAGTAATGAACAAGCCACAGTCTGAAAGTGATTTACTGGCAGAAAGAGGTGCAAGGAGCAGATCTGTGCTGAGGAACCTTTTTTTTTTTTTTTTTTTTTGGCTTGGGGATGGGAAGAGAGGAGCTGAACATGCTCTGCCAGGCAGGCTCTGCACCCAGACTTCTCCCCTAAGTGATGAGTCTGCTCGTGGCTGAACTTTCTTTCCTTGGGTTTTTTTTTTTTTTTTCAAGATGATGGAAGCAGAGAAGGTGAAAATTAAATGGGGGGATACGTGGCAGGATGCTTGGCTTTTTGGGGATGAGGAGCAGCTTGGTTACGTGGTAAGGAAATGGGTTCAAGTTGCACCTGGGGAGGTTCAGATTGGATATTAGGAAAAATTCCTTCACTGAAGGAGTGGGAAAGCATTGGAACAGGTTGTCCAGGGAGGTGGTGGAGTCACCGTGCCTGGGGGTGTTCAGAAAACAGGTAGATGTGACACTTTGAGAGATGATTTAGTGGTTAAGGTGGTGTAGGACTGATGGTTGGGCTCAGTGATCTGGAAGGTTCTTCCCAACCGTGATGATTCCATGGTTACAGTGGGATCTGGCACCAGTTGTTGGTTATAGGATGGTGGCTGGAGACACCAACTCTTATGGGGGTCTCCTCAGGGAGATGGTGTGGGGGTTGCTGTACATCTTGTGCGTCTTTTCCTTAAAGCTGAGCTGTTTCCCTGCTTCAGGAAAAGGAAGGTGCAAGGCAGAGTTGTGTCTGTGTCCTGCATCTGTGTGCTGGATGTGTCCCAGCATCCATCAAAGGACTCAGCATCCTCAAATCAAGGGCAGATTCACCTTTTCCCTTGAGCAGAGGGACAAAATATCCTCTGTGAGCATCACCTATCTTGGGCTCAACACAAAATCTGTCCCACAAGCTTTACCTACACCCAACCTCTGTGTGCTCAAACCTCTGGGTGTGATTTCCCCATTTCCTAAATACCCCCAGATCCCCCTGTTTTCTTAAATCCTCAGAGAATCCTCTTAAATCCAATCCTCATTGGGCACAGTGCAGAAAAATCCCCATCTTGCAACCAGGACCTGGAGGATGGGGAGAGGATGGAAACCCCCACTGGGGAGGTTTCTGATGGGGCCTCATCCCAAGCTGGATGGGGGACACCTGCACACAAGTTTTGGGGTGCCATCATGGGATCCCTTCTCATGCCCTTGGTGTAGTGAGGACAACCTAGAACTATTTGGGGTAAAAAAACCCCAAAAACTTCAGTGCTGAAAGCATGATGAGCTGTAGAAAGGCAAAAGGAGGCTTTGCTTAGGGAGGTTCCTCTGTGCTGGTTGGCATTGCCTGACCTATTTCAACCCAAATTGCCTGGAAAACCAGCTTTAATGTTGGTTTTAATTTTTTAGTACCTGTAAGAGCTGTTCCTTCCCTTGTGCTACTGCCTGCTGAGCAAAAAGCTGGGAAAAAAACCATCCTGCTCTTGCAAAAGCAACTGGGAAGTGATGGAGGAAGCCTGCTCAGGCTGAGCCCCTTGTCTGCAGCAGCAAAACCATGGCAGGGCTGTTGTATCCTGATTCTAGATTGTGAGGAAGGAAAATCCCTCCAGGCTGGTGAGTGGAAGAGCCTGTGCCCTGGGCAATCCAGGGAATGGGGCCCAGGGAACAGTGGGCAATGGATGGGAAAGCAAAAGGGAGGATGCCAGGCTCCTCCCTGGCTGAAATCTGCCCAGAGGGTTCTGTGCAGACTGAGCTGCAGTCCTGAGCTGGCTCCTCTCCACTTCTGTCCCTTTCACCAACCTCAAACTGTTGCCTGCACAGCCACTGACTTCTTCTTTCACCTTCTTCCTGCAGAGACACTGATGGACTCCACGACAGCAACAGCAGAGCTGGGCTGGACAGTGCATCCTCCCTCAGGGGTGAGTTATCCTGACACTTATGGGGTCCTGGAGGCCAATCTGGGGGGTCCTGCTGCACAGGAACATAGGTGGGGGATGCAGAAGTCACTCACTGAAGCAGAGAGACTTGGACACGTGAAAAAGTCCAGTGGGGAGAGCACAAAAGGATGGCATTTGGGGTTTCCAGTAGTTTTCTAGGAGTTGGCACATCCAAAAACTAGCCTGGAGCTGGGAGTGTAATTTTGACTCTAGAAAATCATGCCAACATGATGCTGGTGGATTCATGCTCTTCATAAAGCTGGCTTGCAGCCAGTTAAAAGTCACAGAGAGGGAGAAATGAAATGCCAAGGCCACTGTCACTTATCCCCAGTGGCTCACTCGTTATCCCATTGCCCATCACTTGTAGCAGAAAAGGGTAAGGATGTCAGCCTCTGAGGCTGCACCCACAGCACCCATGTGATCAATGGGTGCCTGAAGCAACCATCCAGCATCCCTTGCATCTCATGGGGGGACATTTCCTGGCTCAGCACCCACTGTCTCTCCACTTTCCTGATGCCAAGAGTCCCCAGAGCCACATCCCAAGGCCACCCAAAACCAGCTCCTGTAAAGAAGAGCTTGGACAGGGCAGTGCACACCTGCACCTTCCATTCACCCACAGAACCAGAGCAGCCCCAGCCACCTCCATGTCCCACGGGGTTGCTGTGATCCCACCCAGCTCTGCCAGCACCATGACCCAGGGTCTGACACCCCCATCCTGCTCCCTTGAGCTTGGGTGGCCCAACCCAGCCTGGACAAAGCCTGGAGATGCTTTCCATCCCCAGCTGGTAGCTCAGGCTCCATCCTGCCCTCAGAGAATCCCTTTGGTTGGAAAAGTCCTTTAAGATCACCCAGTCCAACCAGTAACCCAGCACTGCCCAGGCCACCACTGCCCCTTGTCCCTCATCCCCACATCTCTGGGGCTCTGAAACCCCTCCAGGGATGATGGGGACTCCAGCCCTGCCCTGGGCAGCCTGGGCCAGGCCCTGACAACCCTTTCCAGGGAGAAATTCTTCCCCAGCTCCAACCTAAACCTCCCCTGGCACAACTTGAGTTGTGCCCAAAGTTCCTCTTGTCCCATCCCTTGTTCCTTGGGAGCAGAGCCCGACCCCCCCTGGCTCCAACCTCCTCTCAGGGGGTTGCAGAGAGCCAGAAGGTCTCCCCTCAGCCTCCTCTGCTCCAGGATCAGCACCCACAGGGCCCTCAGATGCTCCTCACAACTTCTCCAGCCCCTTCTCCATTTTCTCCAGACCCTTCCCCAGCTCCATTCCCTTCTCTGGACACTCTCCATCCCCTCAATCTCCTTCTGCTCCTGAGGGGCCCAGAACTGACCCCAGGATTTGGGCTGCAGCATCACCAGTGCCCAGCTCAGGGCACATAATCCATGAGGTGGGGGGAGCTTGGATGAAGACGTTTCTGTGTCCCTCACCCCAGTGCTGACAGAGAAGCCCCTGATGAAAAGAAAGGGGTGAGAAAAGCCTGAGCAGAGGAGATAAAATCCTCTCCCCAGCAGCCAGGCTGCCCAGAGCCATGCGGAGTCCCCATCACCATGAGAAAGCCCCAGGCCCCGCTGGCCCCGCCGGTGCCGTCCTGGCCGCCGAGGGGGCTGACAGGAGCACAATGGTGGGAGCAGAGGTCAAGTCCTTTTCTCTCCCTGCCCGCCTGTCTTGTTTGCAGAGTTTCCATATGGAAAGCCCTCCCTGCTCCCTGCTCCCCAGCCCTGCTGTAATGAGGCCCCGGGCCTGCTGGAAGCCGTCTCCCCGTGTTATTGTGCTGCTGCCTTCTTTTGAGCTCCTGGCATGTTAATTAGAGAGCCAGGAGAAAGGGAGAGGCTTCTAATTAAGCACTGGAGGGGCTGATGCGTGGGGGTGACTTTCTCTCCCAGCTGAGAAAATGGGGCTGGGGAGCCCTGGCTCCTGGCTGGGGGTGTGGGACGATGCTGGGGGTCCTGAGCCTTCCAGTGGGATGGAGATGCCTGCCAGGAAGGTCCAGCTGGGTGCTTTTCCTCTTTATTTCATCCTTGGTGATTATCAGAGAGTCCAAAGCCCAAGCAGTTGCTTTTCCTTCCCCTGTGGTGCTCTTGGGATGCTCAGAGGTCTCCCCATCCCCACCCAACACCATCATCCATCAGCTGGAGGAATCGTCCAGCTGTGACTTCTCTCAAGTGATGGGACAAGAGAAAAGAGCCTCAAGTTGTGCCAGGGGAGGTTTAGGTTGGAGCTGGAGAAGAATTTCTCCCTGGAAAAGGTTGTCAGGGCCTGGCCCAGGCTGCCCAGGGCAGGGCTGGAGTCCCCATCATCCCTGGAGGGGTTTCAGAGCCCTGGAGATGTGGGGATGAGGGACATGGGGCAGGGGTGGCCTGGGCAGGGATGGGGTCAGGGTTGGACTTAAAAATCTTAAAGGACTTTTCCAACCAAAACAATTCCATGATTCTATGATGCTGCCTGGACAGGGCTGAGCCCTTCAGGCTCATGACCTGAGTTTTCTCTGGGCATCTGGAGGGGTGGAAGGGGATGGGGAGTGTTCTGGGTGTCCCTGGGTCTCCATGGTGTTGTGGAGTGTGCATCAGGAGTGTCCAGGCAGGGGAAGCATTTTCTTGCCTTGTCCTTAATTCCTTTACCCCCTGCCAACTGGTGCCCTAAAAAAAAATGGGAAGATCCTGCAATTTTCCACTACCACAGCAGATTTATTTCTGGTAAATACAGCAAAATGCTCCCCATGTGTTTTCTCCTCCTCCCCCAGCCACGGCTGCAGATCCTCAGCCAGTCAGAGGTTGTTGGAGCTGTTTGGGCATCTTCTCTGACAGCCTTCTGCTGACCTGTGAGGAGCAATCTGTCTGCCCTTTCACAGCCATCCCCCTGCAATCCTCCATGCCCCTCTGGCCCTTGGCAGGTTGGGGGATGCTCTGCTCCTGCAGGATTTTCCCTGTGGACCTGGGTCCTGGTGCTGGATCCAGGCCGTGCTGCCCTGGTTTGTGTGGTCAGGGCTGTGCTCGGGGTTTCCCATCTGTGGGAAACAGCTTGGCTTCCACTTGAGCAGGTTTTATGGAAAAGTAGATGAGCAGTCATTCCTGCTGGCCAGGAGGATGTCACACGTGAGCTGGACCCTGGTCCCTCCCATCACAAAGGGAGGGGGCAGCACGGGAAGGTTCTCTGCCCTCCAGAAACCCTTGGCTGGGGGAGATGCTCTGGTGAGCCTGGTGAAAGGTTCTCCTCCCACATGGACCTTTTGTGAGATCCCAACCTTCAACTGCCAGGGATGAGGCTGCTTCCAGAGACCCTGCTTCCGAGGGTCCGCTCAGGGATGGCAGCTGGGCCTGACTGCTGAACCCTGTGTTCCCCCCAGCCCCTCTGCCCCTGTGTCTGATCAGGGCAGCACCGAGAGTGAGGAGCCCTGGAGGAGAGAGGAGCACCAAATCCCAGGATGGTTTGGGTTGGGAGGGACATTAAAGCTCATCTCATCCATGCTCAGGGACACCTCCCACCAGCCCAGGGTGCTCCAAGCCCCATCCAACCTTCAGCACTGCCAGGGATGGGGCAGCCACAGCTTCTCTGGGAAACCTGGGCCAGGGGCTCAGCACCCTCACCCCAAACAATTTCTGCCCCATCTCCAACCTCAATCTCCCCTCTCTCTCCCAGTTCCAAGCCATTCCCCCTCATCCCATCCCTCCAGGCCCTTGTCCCAAGTCCCTGCCCAGCTTTCCTGGAGCCCCTTCAGGCACTGGAAGGTGCTCTAAGGTCTCCCCATTGCAGCCTTCTCTTCTCCAGCCTCAACACCCCCAACTCTCTCAGCCTGGCACCAGAGCAGAGCTGCTCCAGCCCTCCCAGCAGCTCCAGGGCCTCCTCTGCACTGGCTCCAACAGCTATGTGTCCTTCTGCTGATGGGGAGCCCAGAACTGGACCCAGCACCCCAGGGGATCTCCCAGAGTGGAGCAGAGGGGGACAATCCCCTCCCTGTCCCTGCTGCTCACACTGCTGGGATGCAGCCCAGCACATGGGTGGGTTCCTTACTGCCAGCACACACTTCCAGCCCCTCTTGAGGTCCTTATCACCCAAGACTCCCAAGTCTTTCTCCTTATGGTCCTGAGGTCTGCTGAGAGCTTGGGCCACTTTGTCCCCATGTCATGGGGCCTGCCTGCCATGCAGTGTGGGTCAAACCCTGCTGAAGGAGGATGGAGCCACGTAGGTACGGAGTGTGCTGTACTGGGAGTGTGCTGGGGTGAGGGGCTGGGCACTGGTGGGACTCTTGGTGTGATGGGCAGAGCATGGGGCAACTGGGAAGGGCAGAACAGTCCTGTCGGGCACACAGTGGGGTTGGGAAGAGGCAAGGTGGGTGGGGAACAGCAGTTGGGTGCAGCAGCTTGACTTCCTCCTTGTTGCCCACAGTGGGAAGAGGTGAGTGGGTACGATGAGAACATGAACACCATTCGCACCTACCAGGTGTGCAACGTCTTTGAGTCCAGCCAGAACAACTGGCTCCGCACCAAGTACATCCGCAGGAGAGGAGCTCACCGCATCCACGTGGAGATGAAATTCTCCGTGCGGGACTGCAGCAGCATCCCCAACGTCCCGGGTTCCTGTAAGGAAACTTTTAACCTCTACTATTTCGAGTCGGACTTCGACTCGGCCACCAAAACTTTCCCGAACTGGATGGAGAACCCTTGGATGAAGGTGGACACGATCGCCGCCGACGAGAGCTTCTCACAGGTGGACCTGGGTGGCCGGGTGATGAAAATCAACACCGAGGTGAGGAGTTTCGGGCCCGTCTCCAAGACGGGTTTCTACCTGGCCTTCCAGGACTACGGGGGCTGCATGTCCCTCATCGCCGTCCGCGTCTTCTACCGCAAGTGTCCCCGCGTCATCCAGAACGGGGCCGTCTTCCAAGAAACCCTCTCGGGAGCCGAGAGCACCTCGCTGGTGGCAGCCCGGGGGACGTGCATCAGCAACGCCGAGGAGGTGGATGTCCCCATCAAGCTCTACTGCAACGGGGACGGGGAGTGGTTGGTGCCCATCGGCCGCTGCATGTGCCGCCCGGGCTACGAGTCGGTGGAGAATGGGACCCTCTGCAGAGGTAACCCCACACCCTGCACCCCCTGCACCCACCGGGGTCCCCGGGTTTGTGGCTGGGATCTGCTCCCAGGGATGGGAGAGGAGCAGGCAGGGATGTGTGTGGATGTTGGCTTCTACCCCAGCTCCTCAGTTCCTGCTCTGGGCTTCTCTGCTGTCACCCATGGGTGCTGCAAAGTTCAGGGGTGCTGGTGTGTTCCTGGTGCCCCTCTGTGCTCTCTGGGTCTTGGTGTAGCCGTGGTGTGTGCCACTGATCTGCGGTCCTCTCCCAGGATACTGGGGGTGTTTTCAGTGCTGTTTGTGTCCTGTGCCTCGGTGTGGGCTGAGATGTTTCTGGGAGTGGAGCTGAGATGATGGGGTGGGAGGGAAGTTGTCTGCAAGTGTTTGCAGGGTGAGGTAAAAACAGGTAGGAGAGGGTCATGGTTGTTCAGGGCCACTTCTCCATCCTCTGAGCCTGGTCCCTGAGCTCTCTCACCAGCCAGAGCTCTCCTGCCCCTGTTCAAAGTTGACTCCAAGAGTTCCTGCCCGGTTCAGCTGGAGCCAGCGTGGTCCTGGCCAAGCCAAGAGGCTCTGAGCCACTCTCTCAGAAAGCTCTGTGCCCAAAAACATCTCTGTGCTCCTCCCCAGGGAGTCACAAGGGAAGGAAACTCCACGTGGGCTTGGGGAAGGGGAGGAAGGAGGTGCTGGGGTTATTTGGAGAGCTGAGAGCTGTGTGGCTGTACCATGCACAGAGCAAACCCTGGTGTTTGGCTAATGGGGTTTTATCTCTCCTGTCCTGGCTGAGCATTCAGATCCCATCCCATGCCAAGCAGAGCTGGGGTTTCCTGAGGATCAGTTATAGCTCTGTCTGTGGGCAGTGTGGAGGAAGGGGCTGTGTCCCTTCTCTTCTCTTCTGGTCAGGTGGCACTGAGCAAAGGTGGGGAAGGTCCTGATAAAAACACTGATAAAAACACTGGAGAGGGGGATACACGGTCCCTGGCCATGGATGGTTGAGACTACAGGTTGGATGGTCCCCTTGAAGAGGGCACAGTGTCTGGTGGTTGGGCTGCTCACACATCCTGATGTGCTGGAAATGCCATTTAATAACTGTGCTTTGAGCTGCTCCTTGCTGAGCTCCTGAACATCTCTTCCCACCAATCTCAGGGTGTCCAAGTGTCCTTCAGCTTTATCAGGGATGGTGCCAGGGAGGGGAACAGCAAGGAATCAAAGAATCCCAGGAATGGTTTGGGTGTGAAGGGACCCTAAAGCCCATCCCATTCCCACCCCCTGCCATGCTCAGGGACACCTCCCACCAGCCCAGGGTGCTCCAAGCCCCATCCAACCTTCAGCACTGCCAGGGATGGGGCAGCCACAGCTTCTCTGGGAAACCTGGGCCAGGGGCTCAGCACCCTCACCCCAAACAATTTCTGCCCCATCTCCAACCTCAATCTCCCCTCTCTCTCCCAGTTCCAAGCCATTCCCCCTCATCCCATCCCTCCAGGCCCTTGTCCCAAGTCCCTCCCCAGCTTTCCTGGAGCCCCTTCAGGCACTGGAAGGTGCTCTAAGGTCTTGCAGCCTTCTCTTCTCCAGCCTCAACACCCCCAAACCTCTCAGCCTCTCCCCATAGCGGAGCTGCTCCAGCCCTCTGAAGGAAGGAATTGCTGCTGCACCACAGCATGGAGAAGGAGTCTGGCTCATCCCAGCCTCAAAGGAAGGGCTGGATTTTTATGACACCCAAGTGAAGCATTAGTAGCAACACCAGAAAACCAGAATGATCAATGTCAGTTTTTCCATCTGCTTTTTTTGGGTTGGTTGGTTTGTTTGTTTAAGGGGACCCAGCCCTTCCCAGCACTTTGCTCTGCTGCAGCTCTGATTCCTCCAGGCTCCCCCATCCTGCTCTCAGCCCTTCTCTTGTCCCAGGTCTCCCAGGAGTCCCCATGCAAAGCTCTGTCCCTGCAGCCTGGGCTGGAGGGGAGGCAGAGCTGGGGGCCAAGGTGAAGGGAGCAAAGAAGAGGGAGAAGCTGGGTCTCCTCTTTGTCTGCACTGCAGCAGAATTTGGGGAGGTCTGGTACCTCAGCAGCTGCTTCTGCAGCCGGTGCTGGCGTGTGCCTGGCCCCGTGCTCCCCATTCTCATCAATCACACCCTGCTCAGCAGCTTGCTGGCTCTGTGGGGCAGCTGGCTCTGGGGCTGGTTTCCCCTTCCCTTTCCCCTTCCCGTTCCTCTTTCCCTTCTCCTTCTCCTCCCCTTTCTCTACTCTTTCACCTTCTCCTTCCACTCGCTTTCCCCTTCCTCTTCCCATCTCCCTTCCTCTTCCCATCCCCCTTCCCTTTCCCTGCTCCTTCCCCTTCTCCTTCCCCTCCCCTTTCTCTGCTCTTTCACCTTCTTCTTCCACTCTCTTTCCCCTTCCACTTCCCATCCCCCTTCCCTTCCCCTTTCCCTGTTCCTTCACCTTCTTCTTCCCCTCCCTTTCCCCTTCCACTTCCCACCCCCCTTCCCCTTTCCTTTCCCTGCTCCTTCCCTTTCTCCTTCCTTCCCCTTTCCCCTTTCCCTTCCCCTTCCCCTTCCCCTTCCCTTTCCCCTTCTTCCCCTTCCCACATGGGGCCGTGCACTGGGACCCCAGGGCTCTGCTGGGTGGGGACACATCCTCCAGTTTACCCTGGCAGCCCCAGAAACAGAGTGGGGATGAGGAGGGGAGCCCAACACCAAGCTGGCAGCACAACAATAAGACTCCCATCCTCTCCCAGCACCCCCACTAAGCCCCACAGAGGTCTGAGGAATGGGCTCAGCTCAGTTGGGCAGAGAAAAGGCTCTTCTCCCCAGTTCAATTCGGGACCTGTGGGATGCAGCCTGGCATCCCTGCCCACCTCTCATCATGTCCTTGTCCCCGGACCCCAGAGGGGCAGCACATGAGGTGCCAGCTTTGGGGCACTCTGCTGGGCCATGTGGCTGGCTGGTTCTCTGGTGTTCCGAGGAGTAGGAGGGAATCTGGGCCTTTTTCCAGAAGCAAAACAAAATCCCAATCCGAGCTGGCTTTCAGGGGCTCCCCCATGGCTCAGCCCCCTAAAACGGGATGTGGTGGGGAGCACGGGGGGACATGCTTCACTTGGTCCTCTTAGGGCTCCCGGTGGAAAAGGACATCCCAAGTGATGGACAAGCCCTCAGTGCAGCTGCAAGGAGCTGGCAGGAGTTGCTCATTTTCTCCACTGGGTTTTTCCTCTGGCTAATGGAGCAGGAGCCCGCTCCCGGCAGCGTACACGGGGGATATTTATGGAGGAAGTTCATGCATCTAACAGCTTAAGCTCTCCTAAGCTTGCAGCCCCAGCACAAAAGGATTTGGGGGCAGTTAACAATTCTGTGTGGTTAAGAGATTTTCATTTGGCTGGGCCTCGCTGGCCGATCCCACAGGCCCCAGCCAGGGGCTGCCTTCCCTCTCTCCTTCCCTCCTTCTCCTCCTCCTCCTTTCCTTTGGGATGCGCGGGGGCTCCGTGCACGCGCCTCCCCCCAGCCCCTTCCTCCCTGCTTCACCTTCTCCTGCTCCCTGCTGCCTCTTTTCTCTCCATCTCCCTGTTCTTTGTCTGCTGCCTCTCCCCCCCTTCCCCCTGTCCCTCCCATGCAGCATATTAAGCACATTTCTCCCTCTGCCTCCCGTATCCATTGGCTCCCTCTGCTCCGGCGGAGGCTGAGCTATTGTGCTCTCTCCTCTGTTTGGACTGGATGGAAAGGGAATGCTGCTTCCAAGGGTCTCTGCCTGCTCAGGGATGGCAGCTGGGCCTGAGTGCTGAGCTCTGTGGCCCCCCCAAGCTCCTCTGCCCATGTGTCTGATCAGGGAAGCACCGAGAGCGAGGAGTCCTGGTGACAAGGGATGGGATTAGAATCATGGAATCCCAGGCTGCTCTGGGTTGGGAGGGACCTTCAAGATCATCTCATCCCAACCCCCTGCCATGCCCAGGGACACCTCCCACCAGCCCAGGGTGCTCCAAGCCCCATCCAACCTTCAGCACTGCCAGGGATGGGGCAGCCACAGCTTCTCTGGGAAACCTGGGCCAGGGGCTCAGCACCCTCACCCCAAACAATTTCTGCCCCATCTCCAACCTCAATCTCCCCTCTCTCTCCCACTTCCAAGCCATTCCCCCTCATCCCATCCCTCCAGGCCCTTGTCCCAAGTCCCTCCCCAGCTTTCCTGGAGCCCCTTCAGGCACTGGAAGGTGCTCTAAGGTCTCCCCATTGCAGCCTTCTCTTCCCCAGCCTCAACACCCCCAACTCTCTCAGCCTGGCTCCAGAGCAGAGCTGCTCCAGCCCTCCCAGCAGCTCCAGGGCTTCCTCTGGACTCAGCTCTGGCTCTGCCCCACTGTGTGCTGGGCTGTGGGTGCAGGGGCACTGAGGTTCCTGTTCAAATTCTCAGTTATTCCATCACAGAGGTCTGGGGGAGCAGTGGGGCTGTCTCAGCTGTGCTGTGCTTGGATTTCTGAGGAGGGTTTGAAGGGCTGTGCAGCCTTCTGATGTGCTGTGTGTCCTGGCTGCCTTGCAGTCACGTCCCAGCAGTATGGGATGTTTTGGAGATAAGAGGCTATTTATGGCTCCGTGCCTGTTTCGGGTCTGGGCCTCCACTGATAGTGCTGGACCCAGCCAATAAATTGCAAGGCCCTGGGGGTAGTTAAGTTCTTGCAGGAAGGATTCCTGGTTGAGCTGGAGCAGACACAGCCAGTCAGGAGGTGAATGTTTCCAGAGATGGGGAATTACCCCTTAAACACTTCCAGCAGCTGCTCCTGCCTCCTTTACCCCTGACTGCTCCTGGCACTTGGACCTTGGGGAGCTTTGTCCATCACCACACCTCTGCTTTCCATCTGCCTGGTTAAGAATAATCCTTGGTCCCCTGTCCTCTGGTAATGTTTCCAGCCAGCTTTTTTGGTTCTTCCCAGCCCTTGGCATCATGTTCCCCTTTTCCTTGGGCAGCTCCAGGATGCTCAGGGTGATCAGCTGCGTGCCAGGGGGGGTGCTGAGATTTCCTTCTTTCTACATCCTCCCTTTTGCACCCTCTTCCCTCCTGCTGGGGCTGGAAGCAGATAATCACTGTGTCCCATGTCCCTGGAGGTGTGATCTGGTATGTCCTGAAATGCCAGCTGACTGAGGCCTCCAGATCTGCATCAGGAACCCATCATCTGCAGCATTTACCACTCTGCAGCTTCCATGTCATCGGCTAAATTTATTGGGAATTCTTTGGGCTTTCTCCTGGGTCATTGATAAAAAATGTTAAATAGCCCAGAGGCACGAATCAAATTTCTTGGCTGGAGTAGAACCATCCCTGCTCCCCACACATTCCCTGCTTGGATCTCAGCATCCAAGTTTTCATGTGTTGAACATGTCCCAGGGTGTCTGCAGCCCCTGGAGCTGCTGAATCAAAATCTCATCTGTTGCTGAGGGAAACACTCTGCAGGACTTGGGGTGAGCAGGATGAACACTGGGGTATCTCCCAGCCACTCTTATTGCATCAAAAGCCATCCGAGGCCAATTTGCCTGGAGCTCTTTCCCACAGATGTGTGTGGGTTGGCACTACTGTCACCACCTCCCTGGAATCCTGCCCTGCCCAGAGCTGGCACATCCTCATTTCCCTGGTACTGACGTTGCAGTAGCAATCCTAAAATAGCCAAGGCTGCCTGATTTAATAAATAGCTCCTGCCTGCACCTCGGGGACATCCTACAACTTCAGGGTGTGGGGAAAGGGAACGTGAAGGGTCTGATGGTTCAACCCCTCAGTTTAGGAAGGATATCGAGGTCCTGGAGCAGGTCCAAAGGAGGGCAACTAAGCTGGTGAAGGTATTCAGCACAGATCCTGTGAGGAGAGGCTGAGAGAGCTGGGGTTGTTCAGCCTAAGGAAGAGGAGGCTCAGGGGAGACCTCATCACTCTCTGCAACTCCCTGAAAGGAGGTTGGAGCCAGGGGGGGGTTGGGCTCTTTTCCCAGGCAACTCTCAGCAAGACAAGAGGGCAGGGTCTCAAGTTGTGCCAGGGGAGGTTTAGGTTGGAGATGAGAAAGAATTTCTTTCTGGAGAGGGTGATCAGGCATTGGAATGGGCTGCCCAGGGAAGTAGTGGATTCTCCGTGTCTGGAGAGATTTCCAAAGAGCCTGGATGTGGCACTGAGTGCCATGGGCTGGGAACCACGGGGGGAGTGGAGCAAGGGTTGGACTTGATGAGCTCTGAGCTCCCTTCCAACCCAGCCCATTCTAGGATTCTTCTCACATCCCCCAGATGGGTGCTCTCCTGATACCCTGCTGGAACAGTGTTTAACTTGAGGAGCTGCTCTTTAACATCTTGAGTTACTGCTGGAATGGAAAGTATTTCACCATCATCCTATAAGATGATTACATCACCTGGCTTCTTCCCAAGTACAGAACAGGAATTTTTCTGCCTTTTCTACAGGCTTGTTGACAATTTGAATGCTCCCAGCCAGCCCTGGCATTGTGGATGATGCTCTTGAGGCCTTCTCCCTCTCCTCCCTCTCCGTCTGGGAAGGAAGAATACAGCATCTGCCTTCCCACTGCTTTGATTCTTCTCCCTCCTGCTTCTTGCTGACCTCTCCATGTTGTGAATCCAATTAGGACTGTGGTGGGGTTTGCAGCTGCTCTGTATTAACCACTCCAAGCCTGCCTGGTGCTCCTTGGAGTCAGGGAAGAAATCAGCTCTGTACATTGCTGGTTAATATTTGGGCTTCTGGAGGCTGCAGTAGGGTCAGGGGATGCCTAGCAGAGCAAGGAGGTGTCAGATGAGGGGACTGAGACCTTTATTTCCCAGCAATCTGGAGCCCAAAGAGATGCTGACCCTGCAAGGGGGGTCACAGCTGGGCCAGGAATGGCTCAGGACATCTGAAGGAGGGAGATGGACACCTCACCCTATTCCCTCAGAATAGGGAATCCTGCTTGAGGGACTTGGACTTCATGGCAAAGGAGATGGGAACTGCTTTCTCAGTGTGCTTTCAAGACAAAGGGTGGGCTGAGACCTACCCCAGAAGTCTTTTTTCTATGGATAAAAGGAGGAAACGAGGCTTTCCAGGACATGAGTGGGATTTTTGAACAGCAGGAGCATTGCAGAGCACTCCCAGTCCTGCTGGGAAGGAGTAGGAAAGGACCCCAGCAGATAACCCCAGAGCAGCTCTCTGGAAGCTGCATGTTTTCAGAACAGAATCATAGAATCATCCAATGGGTTGGCTTGGAAGGGACCTTAAAGTTCATCCAGCTCCATCCCCCGGGGCTGCACGAGCAGGGTCACCTTCCACCAGACCAGGTTGCTCAAAGCCCCATTCAACCTCATTTTTTATTATTTTGGGGACATCCCATTTCATAGAATTGTACATTTTCATAGAATGGGCTGGGTTGGAAGGGAGCTCAGAGCTCATCAAGTCCAACCCTTGCTCCACTCCCCCCGTGGTTCCCAGCCCATGGCACTCAGTGCCACATCCAGGCTCTTTGGAAATCTCTCCAGACACGGAGAATCCACTACTTCCCTGGGCAGCCCATTCCAATGCCTGATCACCCTCTCCAGAAAGAAATTCTTTCTCATCTCCAACCTAAACCTCCCCTGGCACAACTTGAGACCCTGCCCTCTTGTCTTGCTGAGAGTTGCCTGGGAAAAGAGCCCAACCCCCCCCTGGCTCCAACCTCCTTTCAGGGAGTTGCAGAGAGTGATGAGGTCTCCCCTGAGCCTCCTCTTCTCCAGCCTCAACACCCCCAGCTCCCTCAGCCCTTCCTCACAGCAATTCTGCTGGATCCCTTCACAGCCTCCTTGCTCTTCTCTGGACCTGCTCCAGCACCTCAATCTCCTTCCTGAGGGGCTGAGGGGCCCAGAACTGGACACAGGACTCAAGCTGTGGCCTCCCCAGAGCTGAGCACAGGGGCAGAATCCCTTCCCTGGACCTGCTGGCCACGCTGTTCCTGAGCCAGCCCAGGATGCCATTGGCCTTCTTGGCCACCTGGGCACACTGCTGGCTCATGGTCACCTTCCTGGCAATCCAAGTCAATCCCGAGTCCCTTGGGCTGAAGGGCTGGAGACCTCAGGTCCAGCAAAGCCCACAGGGAGTTTCCTGATGGAAACAATGCCCAGGATTTCTCAGGGAATCATGGAGGAGTTGTGCATTCTCTCTGCTATCACTGGTGTTTCCCAGTCCCCTGTTTTCTCCCTGTGGGGGAGGTCTCTGCTTTGGGACAGGATGCTCCCCTCATCCTTACTCACCAGGCATTTCATTGTGAGACCAAACCCCAAAGGATGTCCCCAGAGGAGCAGGGATGTGCCCAGGGGGCAGAGCCAAGAGCCCCCTCCTAACATGGGTGCTTCTCATGGAGCTGCCATCTCTACTGAGAAGAAAATCTTCCCCTGAATTGGTTTTTGGTTGGTTTTTTTGCAGATAAAAGAGCATTTTGGATCAAATACCACATTCCTGGTCTTGCTACACCCATGTGAGGGGGGACCAGCAGGATCTCAGGCTGACTCCAGCAGAAGAGCAGCATTAATTCCTGCTTTTCCTCCCTCTCCTTCATAGGTCTTCCCTTTTTTTTTCCTCCCTCTCCTCCCCCTCCTTTTTTTTTTTTTTTTTTTCTTTTTTTCTGAGAAAAGTGGTAAACATTAATAGGAACTGGAATGAATAGCTGGGATCCAGGCCCAGCCTGCCAGGATTTTAACTCATTCTTGCCAGCAAATGAAGGGAAGGTGGGTTTTACACCATTAGTTTTGCCTTGGGATCAAAGTGCTCAGAGACCCTGGGGAGGAGCAATTCCTTCCCTGAATTCCTCAGAGTGCTGAATCTTAATGGGGAAAGAGGAGGAAATTCCTCATCCTTGGAAACTTGAGGAAAATCAGAGAAAATGCTGCTTTGGAGGATTTTTGTTGTTGTTGTTCTGTGTTTAGGGCCAAAAGCAAGGGGCTAATTTGAATGTTTAATTTTGGGAAATACCCTCAGCCATTCCCTGCAGAGAGAGAGATGCTGCTTTGAAGTGAGCCTGGTGTCAGATGATCACTCTGTCAGAACACAGTTAACTTTATTTTAGTGTTACAAGGTAAAATTCCTCCAGCAAAATAAATCTCTTAGCCATGATTAGCTTAATTAGCTCCAGGGAAACCCTTTATTGTTCCCCATATGCCTTCAAACCATTGTATATCACTGGAAGTATACATAAAAGTCCCCATAAAGGTTAGAAAATGGGATCAGAGTGTTTCATAGCTCAGATGATGGCTGTGTTTACATAGAGCAAACTTCAAACAACATTCAGTGAGGTTTGGCCAAGGCAAATACACAACATTTGCACATTTTGAAGGAGATCTGAAGTTTGGGGACACCCTTCTGCCATCCCCAGCCCTTGTGTGGGTGAGTGGCAAAACTTCAACCCTGCAAGGAAGGAGCTGCAGGAAGGATGGGGAATAAACCCAGAGGTTTTATAAAGCACTAAATCCCAGGATGGTTTGGGTTGGGAGGGACCTTAAAGCTCATCTCATCCATGCTCAGGGACACCTCCCACCAGCCCAGGGTGCTCCAAGCCCCATCCAACCTTCAGCACTGCCAGGGATGGGGCAGCCACAGCTTCTCTGGGAAACCTGGGCCAGGGGCTCAGCACCCTCACCCCAAACAATTTCTGCCCCATCTCCAACCTCAATCTCCCCTCTCTCTCCCACTTCCAAGCCATTCCCCCTCATCCCATCCCTCCAGGCCCTTGTCCCAAGTCCCTGCCCAGCTTTCCTGGAGCCCCTTCAGGCACTGGAAGGTGCTCTAAGGTCTCCCCATTGCAGCCTTCTCTTCTCCAGCCTCAACACCCCCAACTCTCTCAGCCTGGCTCCAGAGCAGAGCTGCTCCAGCCCTCCCAGCAGCTCCAGGGCCTCCTCTGGACTGGCTCCAACAGCTCTGTGTCCTTCTGCTGATGGGGACCCCAGAACTGGACCCAGCACCCCAGGGGATCTCCCAGAGTGGAGCAGAGGGGGAACAATCCCCTCCCTGTCCCTGTCCCTCACACTGCTGGGATGCAGCCCAGCTCAGGGGGGCTCAGCACCCTCACCCCAAACAACTTCTTCCCCATCTCCAACCTCAATCTCCCCTCTCTCTCCCAGTTCCAAGCCATTCCCCCTCATCCCATCCTTCCAGGCCCTTGTCCCGAGTCCCTCCCCAGCTGCTGAACGATCACAGAAGCACAGAATCCCAGATTATTTTGGAAAGGAAGGGACATTAATGATGATCCAGTGCCACCCCTGCCATGCTCAGGGACACCTCCCACAGCCCAGGGGGCTCCAAGCCCCATCCAACCTTCAGCACTGCCAGGGATGGGGCAGCCACAGCTTCTCTGGGCAACCTGGGGCTCAGCACCCTCACCCCATGGTGGAAACATTTCTGCTGCAGGTTTTCCTTTCCACTGGGGCAAGCAAAATTAATTCCAAGCCTATTCCAAGCTAATTCCAAGATATTTGGCATAGCCACGCAGCCTGACTTAATAAACCAGAGCAAGGAAAAGTGGGGAAAACAAGATTAGGAGAAGCATTTGGGGAATGACTCACACGCAGAGAGCTTCTTGTTCACTTCTCCCTGCTGTGGAATGATGGATTAAAAATTGCCTTGATTTCCCAGTGCTTTGCTGTGCCTCTCATTTGGAGGTGGTGAGTGAGGCTGTAATTTTCAGTCACCTTCACAAGTACAGTGGTTACTTGTGTCACCATCACCTCCATCAGCTCAGACATTGATCCAAGCAGTGATGTTGGTGTTTGGCTCTCAATTTACACCCTAGGAGTTACCCCCGTGGCTCTGACTGAAGATGAAGAGATAGGGAAGGGGGGAGATGTTGTAGGAAAAATAATCTCTGAGTTTTTCTCTGAGTTTTTCCAGCTGTGATCGTGCAGATCCCAGCTCCAGAACCAGCACTGGTAGAGTGCACCACTTCACCTCCATCACTGCTCACACTGGTTCTGAAGAGGATCAGAGACCCAGAAAAGGGACTTTAGCATCAAAGGGTGTGCCAGGGGAGGGAGGTTTAGTTTGGATATCAGACAGCATTCCCCATGGAGAGAGGGATCAGGCCCAGGGAAGTGGTGGAGGTGTTGAAGGAGGAGCTGGATGTGGCACTGGGTGCCACGGTCTGGCTGATGTGGTGGTGTTAGGTCAGGGGATGGACTTGATGCTCTCAGAGGTCTTTTCCAGCCTCAGGGATTCTACACCCACTACTTAGCAGATAGAGTGACAAATGGAAGCATGTGAATCTTCAGGATACCCTATAATTAGAACTGGCTTTTTTTTTTTTTTTTTTTTTTTTTTCTCTCTCTCTTCTGGAAAGGTTTTTGCTGTCTGGCTCAGATGGAAACCATCCCAGTTTGTTTTTGTTTCTCTCAAATTAGAGCACGGCTGCTCTTTCCAGGATTTCCCAGGCAAAACTATGTACATGGGGATCTGCCCAACGTGCAGGGGGGCTCCTCTAGGACATACTCAGCCCCTTGCACGTGGACTTCACGTGCAGCCCGTGCAGGCTCAACATCTTCAATGATTTTGGGTGCATTTGGCTCCTTACAGCTCAGCAGGGGCCATGGCAGGAGGTTCCTGGTGGGCCTGGGCTGCTTTTCTGCCACTTCCAGCTGCAAGGCAGCCTTGGAGCTGAGTGTGGGAAGAGGGGGAAAAGCAGCAGGAGAGCTGGGCAGAGAGCTTTGCTGCTTAGTCCTGCCTGAAGAAGGGACATTGGTGTCACACGTGTCCCTGGCAGCACGAGTCCTCCCCCCAGAGTGGGTGCCCTGGCACTCAGAAAGGGTCTGAGGGGTCTTGGTGGAAAGCAGGAGGAGATTCCTGAGCCAGGGATCCATGGAGCCCAACTGGGTGCCATTCATTTGGAGAGGGGGGGAACCACACCATACACACACACCCCCTTTCCCCCCAGGATAAGGTTTCCATGGAAACCAGAGCCAGGATTCCCTGCACACCAAAAGCCAGCATGGGTGGGAAGAAGGAAGCAGCATCTGGTGGGCAAGCCACCCTCCTTGGGGACCTTCATCACTGAGTGCAGAGGAGGGGAGGAGGATAAGGAGGAGATTTTGGTACCTGGGGTCATTTGCCATCTCCCTGGGGCAGCATCCATCCCATCCCATCCCATCCCATCCCATCCCATCCCATCCCATCCCATCCCATCCCCAGGGCTGTTTTGCACCAGGTGTGCTCCTGCTGTGACAAAAGCTGCTGAGCCCAACCTGAGCATCATTACCAAGCACCAGCTTGTTAACAAGAAGGATTAATTAATCAGAACCTCAGCAATAGGGCTCTGGGCACTGAGACTGAGACCATCACCTCCATGTCCTCTGCAGGGTGACAAGGGCAGCTCAGGACAACAAGGAGACCTTGTCCAGGGTGAAGGGGACACCCCTGGAGAGGGGACAAGTGCAGCTGGGTCAGGCAGGAGGTGGGAGGCAGGATGCAGCCAGCTGCTGGGGGCCCAACATGGGCACATCTGGCTGAGATTTGGTGCAAAGTGCCTGGATCATGGGGTGCTGGGTGTTTCCTCCTGCTGGGTCCTGTGGGGGGGGGGGGTTGTGAAGGGATTTGGGGGGGTGTCTGCAGTGCCCTGGGGTTGCTGTGTCCCTGTGTCCCCACAGTGTCACACGCCAGGTTGTGGCTGCGGCAGCAAGGAGTGCTGGAGCTGCTAGCAGACTGGCAAAGTCTTTTTGTCAAGGCTTGAGATGCCTCCAACCTCCTTTAATTAAAGACAATTACTGCTTTCAGCCCCTCTTCACAGCTCAGCTGGGTTGTTTGCAAACACACAGCTGCGGGAGGCTTTGTGCCCCTCTCCAGTCTCGCTTCCCTGGAGACGCACAGAGGTTTCTTTATGATCAGTGGAAGGGCTGGGGAGCAGCTGAGGAGGAGGAGAAAGAGGAGGAGGAAGAGGAGGAGGGGGTTATCCCATGCTCCTGGGGTTCTTGGAGGTGCAGCAGCCCAGCCTCTCCTCCAAAGCCTCCTGCATGGTACATGAAGGGAGCTGAGTGGGAAGGGAGGTGTTTGGGCTGCAGAGAAGATGGATTTACCCCCAGCTCCAGAGCTGGGCTGGGGCAGGCTGGGAGCTCTGAGGATGTTCTTTTAAATAAGTTTCTGCTGAGTGAGCTGGGAGTTTGCTTGCTGGGGTAAAGAGGCTGCTTCCCCCTGGGCCTGCAGCAGGCAGGGCAAATCTGTGCCTTCTGAGGTGACCCACGCTCGGCTAAAAATAAATCCAACACCTCCTGTAAGTAATAACCAAGCTCTCCTTTCTTGCTTGAGTAACTCCAAATGGAATTTAACCAAACTTTACCAGTCAGGGGAACAAGCAGCATCCAGGGCAGCCCTCTGGGATGCTGTTTCCAAAAATATGAGCCCCAGAGTTGGTGAGGAGGGGGTGAAGCTTTCACCCAGCCCTGCCCTTGTACAAATGCAGCCTCAGTCAGCAGCTCCATGTCCAACCCCAGAGCTGTGGCTTCTGCATTTCCAGGTGCTAATGGTCTCCTCTGGGAAGACTCAGGGCAGGAGGAGATCCTAGTTCCTGCCTTGGAAGCGTTTGGTTGTTAAATCTGAATGGTAAGTGCTCAGCCTTCAGGCTCAGGGGAGCCAAGATCCTTTTTATTTTATTTTTTTTTTTTTTTTTTGAGTTACTACCAGACTGACACTGCTCTGTCTTCTCCAATTCATTTTGCAGCTGGAGTTCACTGGGCTGAGCAGGAAGGGAAACATACCCTTCAAATGGGAAGCCCAGGAGCTCTTTCCCCTTAAACAGCTTCTCTGGGAACATCTTTGATCTGTTTTGGTGGGGTTTGTTATCCCACAGAAGGCTCTTGGAGGCCAGGAAGGGAAGAGTTGGAGCAGGCTCTGAGAGCAGGTTTAAATGGAAGTGCAGGCACCGTGCTGGGGATTTGGTGTGGCTGATGATGTCATGCTCCTCAGGATGACGTCACAGGATGCTGGGGGGTCCAGAGTGTGTGTGGTCCTTAGTGTGACATCAGCAGCATCATCCTGCTGCTGTCATGGGAATCTGGGGGTGTCCCCTTGGCTCTCAGCCCTGGAGGTCCCTCCCTTTGGCAGCCCCTGCAGTTCCTGGGTTAATTTCCCTCTGCCAAAGGTGGCAGAGATGTGGGGCTGGGGTTTTCCTTAAAAATGGACAACCTCCAGGATATGTCCCTTGGGATAGGGCTGGCTGAAACTCTGGGATGCTGACTCAGAAACACATCCAGGAGGGGGGTGAGAGGGAGTTTCCCTCTCACAGAGCATCACTGATGGATAAAAGGGTCCTTCCAGCAGTGCTCTGGTGTTTATTGGTTTCCAATTCGTCTCTGCTGGTGTACTGGCTAGAGAGGAGGAGGAAAAAGAGATGGAGGGAGTGCTGATTCCTCCTGTTTCCTGGCATGCTGCTCACGTTCTGGGTGCCCCCAGTGTCCTGGGGCATTTAATTATGCACCAGGTTCAAAAATACATCCTTGCAGAATGCAAGAAACTGCAAGCTCTCTATTGCCATCCATGTCTCCTCTCTTCCTGATGGCTTCATCCCGAGTGTCTCTTTTCCAGGAGAAGGTCCTGGGTTGATTGAATCCCCCCTGGGAGCTTCTCTGTGTCCCTAATCATTTCTGTCCCCTACCCTGTGACCCTGTCAGAGGGTGACCACCCTCTTCAGACTGTGGTTTAATAACATTCCTGCTTTGCCCCATGTTCCTTGCTTAATAATTCCTTACGTTTTCTCTTTTTTTCCTTTTTTCTGATGATGGATGAGCTTTGAACTGCTGTTTTCAGATAACTCCCTCTCGTGCTGCCGAGTTCTCCTCCCTGCATGTTAATAGCTAATTTAGTGCCCATCATTGTGTTTGTATAATTAGGGCTCTTTTCCCTCAAGTGCATTAGTTTCCTTTTGTCACCACTGCATTTCATTTCCCATCTCCTTGCCCAGTCACCCAGCACCCTGAGATCCTGCCTGTCACTCTTTCTGAGTGACTTCAGCTCTGGCAAAGCTGAGTAATTTGGGGGTGATGGGAAACTCCATCATGTCACTCCTCCCCCCCTTCCTCCAGCCTCCTGGGGATGCTCAGGGTGGTTCTGACACCACCATGGTCACCATCCCCCTCATCTGCAGGAGGATTTGTGTCCATTCTTTGGGCACGATGCAGCAGGAGGTCACCCGTGGTGGCCCTGAAGTCTGGATGCCACTAGGAAGCACGTGGCTTTACTGGGATTTTCTGTCTGCATGGTGATTTTATTTTTTTTTTTTTTTGGACATGTTGAGCTCCATCCCAGAGCTCGGTGCAGTTTCTTCAGCCACTCTTTAGTAGCTGGAAATTGGTAGAGCCACTTAACGGGAGGATTAGTCTCAGGAGGTTTCTTCCCCAGGGTCTGAGCAGCTGGCAGAGAAGGATTGTGCAGGGCTTGGACTCTCTGGGTTGCTCAGCCCTTGGCACAAGAAGGTTTCAGTGATGTGGAGGGAACCTGGTGAAGAAAAAAACCCAAGAAGGGATCTAAGAGGTGCAGTGAAAAGAGGATGGAGCCAAGCCAAGTGATGCCAGATTGTTGAGCATCACCATCCTCAGGAATTTTTTTCCAAGGCTTGGCTGCCCTGATGTAGGGCTGGACATTACCAGCCTGGAGATCCCAGAGGCCTCTTCCCACCAAACCTGCTGGGATGCCATGAAAAATCAGGCACCAGGACCATGGAGCCAGCTTGACCTCAGCCCTGGAGCTGGATGGAGAAACTGGTGCAGTGCTGAAACCATCCTGGGGGCTGAATTCATCCCTCAGGGGGTTGTGTGGCACAGGGGGACCACCCCACCATGGGGTGCTCAGAGCCTGACCTGCTCTAACTGCATTCCAGGAGCTGGAAACCTCTGCTAAAACTTTTGGAACCAGGAATGGCAAGTGAGGGGCTCTGGGAAGCTGGGCTAAGCCAGGTCTCATGTAAAGCAGGTGGGGACATTTGCCCATCCTGGAGCCTGGGCTCAGAAAGATGCCTCCACCTGAGCTCTGCTCTCCAGGCTTCAGGAAAGACAGGAAAAAGAAAGCAGAAGGGTCCTGAGAGGCCTGGAGAACCCCCTTCCATGAGAGACTGGAAGAGCTGAAGCTGCTTAGCTTCCCAGAAAGCAGATTAAGAGGTGAGATGCTTACCAAGAGGAAACACCCCCCTCTAAAGGGCTTTTAATCTGGCAGAGCAAGGGATAACAAGGAGCAATAGGGTTAAAGTGATGTGAGACAATTAAACCCCCCAGCCATGTGTTTCTGGGTGATTAACCACCAGAGCAAGCTAATGAGGAAAGAGGGAATTCTCCAGTGTTTCCAGTAGGTGAAACAAACTGGTTGGGTGCTGGGAGCAGCCATCAAGCTTAGCAGAGGAATCCCCTGGGGTGCCAGACTCCCCCAGGGCTGTGCCAGGTTGTGGAAGGGATTTGGGGGGGCTGAGGAGCCCCCCCAGAGGCTGTGGGTGCTGGGCAGTGTCCAGTCCCTGTGGATAGCACCCACTGTCCTGCAGGCATTGGGCACCAGTGGGTGTTGGGCACCAGAGCTGTGGGCACTGGGCTGCCCAGCTGGAGATACTGGTGGGGAAGAAGGGAGATGTTCCAAGTCCAGCAGCACAGCTCCTTCCCTGCCTTCTGGGCTGCCAGGTCTCATGGCAGCATCCTTTGGATGTGTTCTCTCTAAGGGAATGCCCCAAAAGCCAAGGCTACAACATCTACCAGTGCCCCAAGACACCCACAGCTGCCCTGATCCCATCACTGCATCCCACTCCCTCCAGGGACACTTGAACCAGCTGCCCCTACCACCCCTGGACTCATTTTCCATGTCCCCCAGGTTCAGCATCCTGGTTCTGGCATGATGAGCCCAGCTGTCTGGACCTGGGTCTGTAATTAGATTATTTTGAAGATCCATTCCACCCCAAACCATTTGATGATTCTGGGAGCAGGCACAAACTGGAACAGGAAATTCCATAGAAACATGAGGAGAAACTTCTGGAGTGTGAGGCTGAGGGAGCCCTGGCCCAGGCTGCCCAGAGAGGTTGTGGAGTCTCCTTCTCTGGAGCCTTTCCAACCCCCCTGGATGTGTTCTGTGTGCCCTGCCCTGGGGGATCCTGCTGGGGCAGGGGGGTTGGACTGGGGGATCTCCAGAGCTCCCTTCCAACCCTGAACATTCTGTGATTCTCTCCCAGATGTGCTGGGGCAGAGTCCCATGGCTCCCACCAAGCCCCAGCCTTGCAGAGGAGGTGGAAGCCCCTGCCCTGCACCCTGGGGTGCTCAGCAGCAGCTCAGCATCCTCACTGGGTGCTGTGGACACTGAGCTGGGGTGCAGAGCTTTGCTGCCTTGGTGCCCCCAGCACACTGCAGGGCAGAGCAGCTCCTTGGGACTGGTTTGTTCTGCTCTCCTTAACTGGATTAGTGGCTTTAATCTGCTGAAAGTGAGAGGCACTTGGGAAGGGCTCCTGGGGAGAAGGATGCAGGGGGGAGCCCTGGCTTTGCTGCTTCCCCTTTGCACAGATTCACCCCCTCAGCTCCCCCTGCTTAGAATTACAGAATATTCATGGTTGGAAGGGAGCTCTGGAGATCCCCCAGTCCAACCCCCCTGCCCCAGCAGGATTCCCCAGGGCAGTCACACAGAACACGTGCACTGCACAAGTTTCTCTGCACGATGCACCCATCACCTTCAGCCAGACCCAGGGGGGAAAAAAACCCCAAACCACATCTCCTGTGCCCCAGTGGTGGTGGGATGGAAGCTCAGGGAGGGATGTCCTAGTGGGAAGCAATGAGAATCCCCTGCTTCTCCTCCCCTAGAGCATATTCAGAGGTTCCAGAAGGAAACAAAACTTGTTTATCTTAACGCTAATCAATTTATAGCAATCAAAATAAAAGCCATTAGGAGCCATTCCCCATCTGAGTTTCAAAGAGGCTTCTGACCCCAGGAGGCTCTGAGCTGATTGATTAGGAATTTCTGACACTAATGTGTGTCTTCCAAGGGTCCAGTGTGGCTTTAATTCCTCTCTCCTGAGACCCTGATTGTGTGTTAACATCTGTCAGCCCCTTCCTGCACTTAGGGGAAGGGAAATTCATGAGCACACTGAGCTGCCTGGCACAGCTGGGGAGAAAGCAGCATTTGCTGCCTTAAACAGCTCCCAGAAATCCCATGGGGCAAATAATTTGCATGAGCTTTTTCTCCTTGGGCAAAAAAAGAAAAAAAAAGCTGGAATGCACCAAGAAATAAAAAGCAGTGATGCAGAGAGGAGGCAGAAGGTGGAGAGGCTGCAGCTCAGGGCAGGGATTTTGGCTTTTGGACTCCTGGTGGCTTTGGGCAAGAGTTTTACACCCACCTCCATGGGAGGTAACAGGGGACCACAAATGGCAGATAAACATCTAGGAAAATTGATTTTTATTTGCAGTTGGAGATAGGTAGATGGAGGAGCCTTCAGGCACACCTGGTCCATCAGTGGTTTATATCAGAGAATCATTTTGCTGGGAAAAGATGTTTAAGATCACCCAGCCCAACCATTAACTGCTTCCCCATGTCCCTCAGCACCACATTCCCAGGGCTTGGAAACCTCCAGGGATGGATGGGGACTCCACTCCTGAACTGGGCAGCCTGTTGTCTGATAACCCTGCCAGGGAAGAAATATCTGAGGGGTGAAGGACAAGAGGAAGGGGACAATCTCTGTTCTGGGGTGCCCAGGACAAGGAATAATGGGTTGGAGCTGGAACATGGGAAGTTCCACCTCAACCTGAGGAGAAACTTCTGGAGTGTGAGGCTGAGGGAGCCCTGGCCCAGGCTGCCCAGAGAGGTTGTGGAGTCTCCTTCTCTGGAGCCTTTCCAACCCCCCTGGATGTGTTCTGTGTGCCCTGCCCTGGGGGATCCTGCTGGGGCAGGGGGGTTGGACTGGGGGATCTCCAGAGCTCCCTTCCAAACATTCTGTGCTCCCTACAACCAGTACATCCCTCCTGAGGTTGTCAGTTCCCATTTCCCACACGAGGCAGTGGTGATGGAAAATCCCAGCAAGGAGCTTGGAGGTCTCACTGCTCAGGATAGCAGGGTCTTGGTGCTGGCTGCTGGTGGCTGGAGTGGTTCAGGAGGTGCCATCACATTGCTGCCAGGTGTGGCTGGGGCTGTGTGCTGGGTGGTGGTGAAAATCTCAGTGCTGGTGTTGGTGAGGGTCTCACTGTTGTTGGTGGTGAAGATCTCATTGTTGGGGGTGAAGATACCACTGTCAGTGGTGAAAATCTCACTATTGCTGGTGGTGAGGGTCTCACTGTTGGTGGTGGTGAAGATCCCTTTGCTGGTGGTGATCTCAGTGTTGGTGATAGTGAAAGTCCCACTGTTGGTGAAGTTATCACTGTTGGTGGTGAAGATTTCACTGTTGGTGGTGATGGTGTCTGTACTGGTAGTTATGGTGTCTGTGCTGGTAGTGATGGTGTCTGTACTGGTGGTTATGGTGTCTGTACTGGTAGTTATGGTGTCTGTGCTGGTAGTGATGGTGTCTGTGCTGGTAGTTATGGTGTCTGTACTGGTGGTTATGGTGTCTGTGCTGGTAGTGATGGTGTCTGTGCTGGTAGTTATGGTGTCTGTACTGGTGGTGATGGTGTCTGTGCTGGTAGTGATGGTGTCTGTGCTGGTGGTGATGGTGTCTGTACTGGTGGTGATGGTGTCTGTACTGGTGGTGATGGTGTCTGTGCTGGTAGTTATGGTGTCTATGCTGGTGGTGATGGTGTCTATGCTGGTGGTGATGGTGTCTCTCCTGGTGATGTTGTCCCTGCTGGGAGGTGGCAGGAGGGTGGCTGTGCTCTCAGAGGAGGTGACCAAGTGTGTCTGTGAGCTCTGTTGTGCATGAAGCCCAGGAGATAGGCAGCTCATATTTCTGTATTGTACAGGGAGCTGACATTAATGAACAGCTAATTAACATCACAGGGCTTGATGGCTGCAGTGTCAGCGTCCCTAATTAGTCTCGCACTAATCTGCTTTAATTAACTGTCCCTGTCGCGGTTTTAATTTAATTTTCATCTCCAGACCAGAGGTAGCAGTTCTGTGAGCATCTGGGTTCCAGTGCCCTGGCAGTGTCTGCACTGGGATGGACTGGTGGGGCAGTGGTGGTCAGGCAGGCACCCAGCAGAGGGGAGAAGCAGTGATGCCAGCACCCTCCCCTTGGTATTCCCCAGGGAGGAGTGACCATCCCACGGGTGTTGTCACCTCCAGGACAGGTTGTGTTGGCTGGACAGGTGACCACAGAGGAGCTGAGGGTCACATCCTCATCATCAGCTGTCCCCATGCCTGCTCCCAGTGCTACCTGGCTGTCCCAGCTGTGGTTATGGGGGTCCTGCCTGCTATCCCTTCCTGCTTCTGGTGCTGGCCATGGGGTGGCTGTGGGCTCTGGACCTGTCACCTGGACCACTCATTGCCTGGAGGAGTCACATCCATCACCAGTGGGGAACTGCAGGGTGTGAGGTCTCCTTGGGACAGGAACAGAGGAAAGGAAGCTGCTCACTGCTCCTTGTGAGGCCAAGAGGGATGGAGGGTCCATGGTCTCCAGGCTATGGAATATCTCTTCATTTGGCACTCCCAGTGCAGAGCAGCCACTGAGCACTTTCCTCTTGATCACTTTTTTTGGGACATCCCCTCCACCTCGGGTTAGACCAGCTGGGCAGCAAGTCCTGCAGGAGAGCACTGGAAAGCACTGGGGGGAGAGTGGGCTTCAGATCCCACTGTGATGGTGTCCAGGGAAGGGAATGGAGCTGGGGAAGGGTCTGGAGAAAATGGAGAAGGGGCTGGAGAAGATGGAGAAGGGCTGGAGACGTTGTGAGGAGCATCTGAGGGCCCTGTGGGTGCTGATCCTGGAGCAGAGGAGGCTGAGGGGAGACCTTGTGGCTCTCTGCAACCCCCTGAGAGGAGGTTGGAGCCAGGGGGGTCGGGCTCTGCTCCCAAGGAACAAGGGATGGGACAAGAGGAACTTTTGGCACAACTCAAGTTGTGCCAGGGGAGGTTTAGGTTGGAGCTGGGGAAGAATTTCTGCCTGGAAAGGGTTGTCAGGGCCTGGCCCAGGCTGCCCAGGGCAGGGCTGGAGTCCCCATCATCCCTGGAGGGGTTTCAGAGCCCCGGAGATGTGGGGATGAGGGACATGGGGTGGGGGTGGCCTTGGCAATGTGCTAGTTTACCAGTTGGACTTGATGATCTTAAAAAAGCCTTTTCCAACCAAAATGATTCTCTGATTCTCTGAGCAGGAGGGCTGCTGAGATCCTTGTGTGGGTGGCTGGGCAGGAGACATAATGATGGTTTCCCATGGGAGCAGCTGAAAGCACAGAAAAAAAAGCAGTGAGGAGAAGAACCCCAGAGAGAGAGGAGGAGGAGAAGTCACCAGGCAGGAAGAGCTTTAATGACCTAGAGATGCTTTGAGGAGTTTGTATTTGTCCCTCCAGAGCTGCTGCTTGCACAGGAGGGTCTGCTGGCTCGTGTTCTGCCATGCAGAGCCCTACCATACAAATCAGCCTCAATCTATCCCTGTGCACTTTCCCCTGATGTCTCCTTTCCATGGAAATCCAGGGAGCCAAGAGGGAGTGGGAGAGAGGAGAAGACACAGACATCATCTTGAGGAGCAGGGCAGCTCGAGTTTTCCTCGTGTGGCAGTGGTAAAACTGCAGTGATTCCCCTGTGAGGATGAGGGATGCAGAAATGGGGAAATTTTGGGGACACGGCTGGAGCAGGAGGGGGCTGAGCCCTAAACCAAGGGCTCCATCCCAGAGCTGCTTTCCCCTCTCTGCTCCAGCAGGGCATCCTTCATCAGGCAAGGCACAAATCTCAAACATCAGCATCTCCCCCCCGGGACCTTCTTGGGAGGCCGTGTTAATCTGTACAAGCAAGAGGAGCCTTTAAAGTGGGAGTTCATGTTTGGCAGCATCCCAGGGAGCTGCTTGGTCCTGGGCTTGGCTTGTCTGTCTGGATTAGCTGGGCTCTGCCATCTGTCCTGCTCCCTGGAACTGCTCCAGGCACTTACATCCTTTGAAGAAAGCCCTTCTCCAGCCATGGCCCCTGCTCTGAATAGCCCAGCTGCTTCCCACCTTGGGAACTCTGCCTGCTTTCCCCATCCCCTCTGCAAGCAGAGGAAATCCTGGTGTCAGCCCCAGCCATACCAAGTGCTTTGGGAGAGCTACCCCTGGGGAAATCATGGCATGGGTTGGGTTGGAAGGGACCTTAAACATCATCTCATCCCAGCACCCTGCCATGCTCAGGGACACCTCCCACCAGCCCAGGGTGCTCCAAGCCCCATCCAACCTTCAGCACTGCCAGGGATGGGGCAGCCACAGCTTCTCTGGGAAACCTGGGCCAGGGGCTCAGCACCCTCACCCCAAACAATTTCTGCCCCATTTCCAACCTCAATCTCCCCTCTCTCTCCCACTTCCAAGCCATTCCCCCTCATCCCATCCCTCCCTTGTCCCAAGTCCCTCCCCAGCTTTCCTGGAGCCCCTTCAGGCACTGGAAGGTGCTCTAAGGTCTCCCCATTGCAGCCTTCTCTTCTCCAGCCTCAACACCCCCAACTCTCTCCCCCTGGCTCCAGAGCTGCTCCAGCCATTGGATCACCTTCATGCAATGGAAATCCCTGAAGGAGAACTCTTGGGATCCCTTGCAGCCAAACGAGTTCAGTGCTTGGGCAGTCCTGTGCATTAAGAAGCTCAAATCTATCTTTATTTTTCTGTGACTGCAGAGAGACCACAAACTCTGTTGGCTGTTCCACAGTTCTCACAATCCATCCAAGTCTGACCCAACGTGTTGGGCACTTTCTGCCTTCTCCATCCGAGGATCTCACTGCTCCCTCACTGCAGCTTCATGCTCAGCCTCTTCCCTGCTCTCTGGCAGGAAAAACTGGGGTTTGGGGTATTCACTGACCATCTCCAACCCCTCTCTGCAAAGTACCAGGGAACCTATGAAACCCCAAAGCACCAAGAGGATACAGCATGGACTTTATTTGCTGGCACTTGTCCCACTCTTTACCTCTGGCAGGGAGCTGAGCATCTGTTACCCTTGCAAACCCCACACTGCAGAGTTATCAGAGTGTCTGGTCCCTTGAAATGCTCTCCCAGAGGCTGGGTTCATAAACAACATCCCTCCCACTGCAGAGATTCCCTGGGCTGATCCTTAATGCTCCTGAGTCCACTTTATATAATGCTTTCTGGAGCTGGCAGCCAATCTCTGATCATTTTCCTGCTTTCAGGAGGAATGGAAAACTTGAAAGAAGTGTTGGTTGTGAAACAATCCTCTATGCAGACACTGTGTTATAATCATATATATTTTATTTATAGGAATATACAGGACAATTTGGTCATAAATCTTTTCCATGGCTTCATTTTTCTTGCACTCTTGATTTCCAGCTTGTTGCTCTGCATGTTACAGGCCCTTATTTTTAATTTTTTTTTTTTTTTTTTTTTTGACACTGCCCAGTTTAGCTGCTCTTATCAACAACTTGGATTTGGGGCTTACCAACCTAAAGCCACTGCTTGTGACTTTTAAAGATGCATTTCTACTCCTTCACTGTAATTTCTGGGCTAGAATTAAAAGTATGAATTGTGTTTTCCTGGGTGCAACAACAACCAATTTTTAATATTTTTCTTTTGAGGGAACTTTGGTAATTATTCACCAGGGCTTATTTTTACTTTCTATCCTTTGCTGGCATCTCTGGGAACTTGTTCAGCCCTCAGCATGGTGGGAGAGCCCCAGTAGTTTGGGAAGCAGGGGAAGATCCCTGATTTACTGCAAGTGACTTGGAAATGCAGAGAGGCAGGAACTGAGTTCAACTTTCACTCAGCTGGAACCAGCTACTCCCATCCTTCTGTTTCAGACCCTTCCCATATTTTTTTTTCCATCTCAAGTTGCCTTTCCAAGGCCTCTCTGCTTCCCAGTGAGGGTGTGAAAACCTCTGGAGATGGGAGGATGAAAGCTGATGGAAAAAAACCTTTCAGGTGTGGGAGGTGCATTTTGGTGGCTGCAGGCAAAACCCAGCCCAGGGATTTAGGCTGAAAATTCCTTTTTCCCCACTCTGCCCATCCATGGCTCTGCCACCCCACACAGCACCCCACTCAGTAGAGTTGGGTTAGATGTTCATAAAGGTCTTTTCCAAGCAAAATTGGGGCAGAATCTGGTTGGAGGTGTGTGACTAGTGGAGTCCCTCAGGGGTCGGTACCGGGACCGGTGTTGTTCAATATCTTCATCAACGACTTGGATGAGGGTATAGAATGTACCCTCAGCAAGTTTGCTGATGACACTAAGCTGGGAGGAGTGGCTGACACACCAGAAGGCTGTGCTGCCATTCAGAGAGACTTAGACAGGCTGGAGAGTTGGGCAGAGAGAAACATGATGAAATTCAACAAGGGGAAGTGTAGAGTTTTGCATTTGGGGAAGAACAACACGATGTCCCAGTATAGGTTGGGGGCTGACCTGCTGGAGAGCAGTGTAGGTGAAAGAGACCTGGGGGTCCTGGTAGACAAGAGGATGACCATGAGCCAGCAATGTGCCCTTGTGGCCAAGAAGGCCAATGGCATCCTGGGGTGCATTAGAAAGGGGGTGGTTAGTAGGTCAAGAGAGGTTCTCCTCCCCCTCTATTCTGCATTGGTGAGGCCGCACCTGGAGTATTGTGTCCAGTTCTGGGCCCCTCAGTTCAAGAAGGACAGGGAAGTGCTTGAAAGAGTCCAGCGCAGAGCTACTAAGATGATGAAGGGAGTGGAACATCTCCCTTATGAGGAAAGGCTGAGGGAGCTGGGTCTCTTTAGTTTGGAGAAAAGGAGACTGAGGGGTGACCTCATCAATGTTGTCAAATATGTAAGGGGTGAGTGTCAGGGAGATGGAGTTAGGCTCTTCTCAGTGGTGACCAGTGATAGGACAAGGGGTAATGGGTGTAAATTGGAGCACAGGAGGTTCAAGTTGAATATCTGGAAACATTTTTTTCCTGTAAGGGTGACAGAGCCCTGGAACAGGCTGCCCAGGGGGGTCGTGGAGTCTCCTTCACTGGAGACATTCAAAACCCCCCTGGACACGTTCCTATGCGAAGTGCTCTAGGTGGCCCTGCTCTGGCAGGGGGGGTTGGACTAGATGATCTTTCGAGGTCCCTTCCAACCCCAAGGATTCTATGATTCTATGATTCTAAAATAATTCAGTGACTCTCTGATTCTCAGAGGCTGGCTGTCCATCCTCATCTCTGGAGCCAGGGGTCTCAGCAGAGCCCTGGTTTTGGGGTTGGTTTTTTTTTTTTCCCATTCCCTTTGCAAGCTCAAAAGCCACCAGTTCCAAGCCTGTTGCCCCACATGTCCCCAGTAGCCTCTTGCCTGATGAAGCAGCTTCAGCTGAGGTCATTGGGACAGCCCTGGAGATGTTGAGGGGCCAGGGGGGCCCTGTTGAGATGGGAGGGAATCAAAGGTGGCAGGGACAGCTGGACCTCTGGAGCAGGGCTGGAGTGACAAGTGGCACCGTGTTCCATGGTGACAGCACCAAGGGACCTGCTCTGGGGACAGGGACTGTCACTTTCAAGTGTGATTGATGGAGCAAAGTCAGAGAATTTAAGCAAAGTAGAAAAGTGAGGGCTTTTTTTTTTTTTCCCCCAGGCTACTCCTGCAAACAACTGCTTGACCTTTGCACCCCTGGTGTAAGTGGCTCTTTTGCCTGCAGTACTCCTGCACTTCTCTGGAATTCTGTTCCCTGTGCTTGTACCCCCCACAGCTAGGAAGCCATCCATGGATGCTCCATTCATGGAGCAGGACTGGAATTGGAAACCCTGTTGGTGATGGTGATGCATCCAATCCCTTGGGATGTGCCCTGAAGTCTCCCTGGAGCCCTCTCTGCTCTGGGCATCACTTGGTTGGGTATGGCAGAGTGCCTGGACAGAGGGGACCTGCAAAAATGGTTTTTGTCTGTGGCCTCTGACCTTAAATCATCTCAGGAGCCAGGGGGTGACAATGTTTTCAATACCACAGCAGGAGCCCTGAAAGCAGATTTAGCACAGCACTGAGCTGAGCTCTGACTGCAACATGATGAGGAGAGAGTCAGAGAATCCCAGAACAGGTTGAGTTGGAAGGGACCTTAAATCCCACCCAGTGCCCCCCCTGCCATGCTCAGGGACATCTCCCGCCAGCCCAGGGTGCTCCAAGCCCCATCCAACCTTCAGCACTGCCAGGGATGGGGCAGCCACAGCTTCTCTGGGAAACCTGGGCCAGGGGCTCAGCACCCTCACCCCAAACAATTTCTGCCCCATCTCCAACCTCAATCTCCCCTCTCTCTCCCACTTCCAAGCCATTCCCCCTCATCCCATCCCTCCAGGCCCTTGTCCCAAGTCCCTCCCCAGCTTTCCTGGAGCCCCTTCAGGCACTGGAAGGTGCTCTAAGGTCTCCCCATTGCAGCCTTCTCTTCTCCAGCCTCAACACCCCCAACTCTCTCAGCCTGGTTCCAGAGCTGCTCCAGCTCTCCCAGCAGCTCCAGAGCCTCCTCTGGATTCACTCCAACATTTCTGTGTCCTTCTGCTGATGAGGACCCCAGGGCAGGACTCAGCACTTCATAGGGGTCTTCCCAGAGCAGAAGGGAGGAATCCCCTCCCTGCTCATGAGATACCATGGTTAGTGAGGGCTTTGCCTCTAAAGCTGCACATCCCTGCACCTCTCTGTGCCCTCCCCTGCCCTACTTGCTTCCCTGATGCTGAAAATCATCCTCTTTGTGTCAAGCTGGAATTTTCCATGTGTCACTTGAAGCCCTGTCCTGCCTCCCAGGGTCTGCATCTTCCTTGTACCCTCTTGCTGGGTGGCTGCAGGCAGCACTGAGCTCTCTCCTTGGCTTCTCTTCTCCATCCCTCAGCTTCTCCTTGCCCACCATGTCCTCCAGCTCCAGTGGTTTCCCCTGGAGTTGTTCCCAGTGTTTTCCTTGCACTGGACAGCCCCAAACAGGACCCAGTGCTCCATGCAAATGTCCCAAATGCCAGAGCACTCAGTAACTTGTTTTAGGGGAAGGCTGATTGATTCTCCCTGGATTTTTTGCCCTTCCTAGGAAAATGAGCAGACTTCAGGTGGTTTGGGAAGCAGAGGTGCAGCTGGGCTGCTCCCCAAGAGCTGGGAAGGAAAAGTTCCTGGGGCTGGAGATAACACCCCAGGGATTTCACCCCCCCATAACCAACCATTTATAGTCAGCCCCTCTGCCAGCTCCACTCAGCACCCAGACCTGACAAAGAACAATGTTGTCATCTGGAAAGCAGCTGCTGGCACTTCACCAGCTGGCATCCTGTAAAACTTGTCTAAACTGGGTGCTAAGCAGCATTAAAATGGAAAGATCCTGCTCCCAAGCTTCCCTGGCCACCCCCCCACCTCCACCTGGAAAAGCTGCTTAGGAAATCACCCTGAGGAGGACCCCAAGTGCTGGAGATGGGGAGGAGAGGATGGGGGATGGATTCCTGACACTGGGAATTCAGAGCAGAGCAATTTGGGAGGAGTGGTGTCAACTGCAGGGCTTGGGGGCACTGGGTCAGGTAGGGAGTTCCTTGAGGAAAACCCAATCTCTGCACCCCTTGACAATCCTACAAGGCCTGGGGTATAGAGGTTGGGTCAGGTAGGGATTTCCTTGAGAAAAAACCCAATGTTTGCAGCCCCTGGCCCTCCTACAAGGCCTGAGGTATAGAGTTTGGGTCAGGTAGGGATTTCCTTGAGAAAAACCCCAATCTCTGCACCCCCTGACCCTACTGCAAAGCCTGGGATAAGAGGTTGGGTCAGGCAGGGATTTCCTTGAGAAAAACCCCAATCTCTGCACCCCCTGACCCTCCTACAAAACTTGGATAAGAGGTTGGTTCAGGTAGGGATTTCCTTGAGAAAAAACCCAATCTCTGCACCCCCTGACCCTCCTGCAAAGCCTGGGGGAAGAAGTTGGGTCAGGTAGGGATTTCCTTGAGGAAAACCCAATCTCTGCACCCCCTGACCCTACTGCAAGGCCTGGGATAAGAGGTTGGGTCAGGCAGGGATTTCCTTGAGGAAAACCCCAATCTCTGCACCCCCTGACCCTCCTGCAAGGCCTGGGGTAAGAGATTGGGTCAGGTAGGGATTTCCTTGAGGAAACCCCAATCTCTGCACCCCCTGGCCTTCCTACAAAGCCTGGGGGAAGAAGTTGGGTCAGGCAGGGATTTCCTTGAGGAAAACCCAATCTCTGCACCCCCTGACCCTACTGCAAGGCCTGGGATAAGAAGTTGGGTCAGGCAGGGATTTCCTTGAGAAAAACCCCAATCTCTGCAGCCCCTGACCCTCCTACAAAACTTGGATAAGAGTTTGGGTCAGGTAGGGATTTCCTTGAGGAAAACCCAATCTCTGCACCCCCTGACCCTCCTGCAAGGCCTGGGGTAAGGGTGATGGGCAGAGATGGGTTTTATCACAGATAAATCCATGGAGCAGCCACAGATCCCCTGGGAGCCCCTGGAGGTGGAACGGGCCCGATCCTGGCTCAGCAGCCACCGGGTGGTCCCCAACTCCTCTGTCCCCCTAAATCCCTGCTCAGAAGGGACACAGGAGCCCACGGGTGCTCTGGGGCAGCACTGGGACCCAGAGGGTTGGGGACACCATCACCTGAAAGGCTTTTTTCCAGGAAAAGCTCCCTTTTTTTACTTTGGTTTTTCTTTGGGATGAAAGCTGCTCTCCTCAGGCTCCAAACATGGAATTTTTTTCAAGTTTATGAGGGCTTTTAGAGAGGCTTTTAGAGAGCACACCCTACCCCTTCTTTTACAGGGATTGAGATAAGATTATCTTTGTTTTAACACCAATTAAAGCAGGAAGGGTTTATAGGATTAAGAGTTTTCCATCAGGGCAACTTTGATGTCACCACTTGCTCGCTTGGTTTCCTTCTTTTCCCTGCTTTAAAAGCTCAGGAGCAGTTCCCCTAATGGTTAACATCCCACCCTCCCCAGGCAGAAGCTTTGGGAAACATTTAAACAAGACCAAACAAAGTAAGAAAATGTGAAAGTCCGGAATTCTTCTGGAGATCCCTTGGAGAAAGCTGGCTCAGGGCTTTTAAACAACCCCTGCTTCCCCATCAAGGGTGTTTGGGGCTGTGGTAAAAGGCCAGGCTGCAGTGTTTAAAATAGGGAAAGAAGTTATTATTTGGTGGGGAATAGAAAAGAGAAACAAAAAAAACATAGTCAAAAAAAAAGGAGAAAAAAAAAAAAGAAAAAAAAAAGGAAAAAAAAAAAAAAAAGAAAAAAAGGGAAAAAAAAAAAAAAAAAAAAAAAGGAAAACAAGAAAAAAAAAACCCCAAACTTTTAAAAGCCACCAAAACAAAAAACCACCAACCAAAACCAAAGAAATAAAACATTTTAAAAAAACCACACCAAACCAAAAAAACCCAAACAACAACCAAAAAACCCTGACCAACCAAAATAAACCCCCCAAAACCTGCAGTTTCAGAGCCTGGAGAACACCTCAGCCCATTCTCTGCAGCAGAAGGAGCTGAGGGGCTGAACAAGGGGAGGGGGACATCTGCTGCCACCTAAAGCTGCAGATGTGACCCCCCCCCTGGTTTGTCACCTCTTGGTGCAGCACCCAGCACCCTCCAGAGAGCACCCACAGGGATGCTGGGCTCAGCTGGGAGCTCTCTGGGTGTCTGAGGAGGTCCCAGGTGTTTGCTGCCACCTCCTGACCTCTGAAGTCCCCCCCCTTGTTTTATCCTCACCCCCAGGGGCAGTGAGGGGTCCTGGGGCTGAGCTGTGGATGGTTTTGGGGCTGCAGGACACACATCTCTGTGTCACCTTGGGATGGGGACATCCCCCCCCTCTGGCTGCCTGCTGAAAGGGCTCAATCATGGTCCTCACCATCCATGATGCTCCCTGGTCCCCTCCATGCTCAGGCAGGGAGAGAAATTTGTCAATTTTTCTTTTAAGAGCCCCCATGACAGCTCTGGGGGGGGGGGTTGAGCCAAGCTGCCAGGGCAGGTAAGGAATTCCAAGCGTTTTTCCCTGTCAGCCCAATCCCCTGGATGCTGATGGATGTGCTGGCCAGGGCTGGGGGGGGGGCTGCAGGTGTGCTTGCCAAAGGGTTTGGGGGGGCTCCCCAGATGCTGGAGCTTCTTAGGGGTGAGAATGAGGAGGTGACCTTGGGAACCCCACTGAGGCTGCTGGAGTTGTCCCTGACCCAAAGTGGGAGAGAGCTGCCAGGGTTTGGAGGAGGAAAATCCCTGCTGGAAGCTGTCCTGGCTGGGGATGGTCCTGCAGGAGACTCTGCCTGGCTTTGGAAGAGGATTTTTTTTGGAGCTGGTGTCTGATGGTGACTGTTGGTTTGTCCCATGGTGGCCAAAAAGCTGAATCCCTGGCCCATGGAGTTTTCCTGGTCTTTGGAGCTTGTTTGGGCTGGGATGAGGACAGCCTGGCTAGAGAGTCAGGGACCTCCTGGAGTGATTCCAGAGGAGGCCCTGGAGCTGCTGGGAGGGCTGGAGCAGCTCTGCTCTGGAGCCAGGCTGAGAGAGTTGGGGGTGTTGAGGCTGGAGAAGAGAAGGTCCCAGGGACACCTTACTGTGACCTTTTGGAGCTCCTAAGAAAGGTGGGGACAAAGTTTTTAGCAGGGCCTGTAGGGATAAGACAAGGGGTGATGGTTTCAAACTGAAGGAGGGGACATTCAGATGAGTTATAGGGGAGAAATATTTTCCCTTGAAGGTGGGAAAACACTGGCCCAGGTTGGAGCTGCCCCATCCTTGGAAGTGGTCAAGGCCACGTTGGATGGGGCTCTGGGCAACCTGGTCTTGGGGAAGATTTAGTCCATCATTTAGATGGACTAAATGGCCTTTATGGGGCTGAGCATCTTGGTGACCCCCCCACTGGACTCTTTTCTTCCTCCATACCCTCCTTTGGACCCCAAACGAGCTGCAGGAGCATCCCTGGTGCTTTGCAGGGGATGACACCTCCTGGAGGTGCTGCCTGCACCCCTCCTGTCATGGCCTGGGACATTTTTTTCTTTATTCCCTACAAAAAACAAATTGCTGGCAGACATCAGGTGTGGGCTTGCTTTGTGGGGGAGCAGTCCCATGGTGCTTGGCCAGGGTTTGCAGGGTGATGAGGATGCCAGCAGGAGCAGGGAAGGCTCCCAAAAGTTTGGGATGTGTCCCAGGTGAGCAGCTCCTGGTCCTGCAGCACCCAATCTGCTGATGCTGTCAGAGCCAGCCCCTGCTTCCAGCCCTGCAGGGAGAAAAGAGGCAGCTGGGAGATAAGGATGGGGATTTAAGACCCTTGGCAGATCCCAACTGACAGAGCCAGGGCTGCCTGGTTTCCATCAGCAGTTAAAAATGCCTTGTTGGGCTGGAAGGAGCCAGAGGGAGCTGAGGAGGACCCTGTCTCAGTCAGAGCCATTAGCAAGGGCTGGAATTCCTGTTTTGGGGAACTTTTATTGCAAGAGGGAGCTGCTTGCTCTGAGCTGTTAGCAGAAGTGGTCCAAGGGTGAGCTCTGAAGTCCAAGGGCACTTGTTGATGCAGAGGAGCCTGACTGGAGCCTGGCACAGGATTCATTTAAAAAGTAGTTTGGGAGAGGCAGTGGGACAAGCAGGGAACCCCCCTGTGCCCCTCATGTTTGGCCAGAGTTTTTCCTTCAGGCAGAGCCACTGGATGCCTCTCCCCATGGAGCTGCTCCAGGCCAGGCAGAGCCATGGGGGAGGAAGGTTTGGAGCCCCACTCCAGCAGCCAAGGTTTTTTTTCCCTCCTAGATCCCTGCCGTGGTCCTCCTGCTCAGCTTCTTTTCTCTGGCATTCATTCCCTGCTCAAAACACATAACCTTTCCAGGCATGACCACCTTGGGAATGGGTGGATGGGAAAGGAGGACACTGCTCAGACATCCCCAATCTTTTTTGGGAATGCTGAGCAGACCCCACTGCTGTCTCCATGCTGTCCCCTCCTGAGGCTGCCATCCATCCATCCATGCCCAGGGGCAGCAGGGAAGTAATGAAAGGTCCATATGGTCCAAATATTTCCTGGGACCCCTTATTAGCATCCTCCAGTTGATGCTGGAGATGCAGGACACATGGGAAGCTGCAGACCAGCCCTAGAATCATAGAATCATAGAATTAGCCAGGTTGGAAGGGACCTCAGAGATCATCTAGTCCAACCCTTGACCCACCGGAGCAGTTGCTAGACCATGGCACTGAGTGCCACATCCAGTCTTTTTTTAAATGTCTCCAGGGACGGAGAATCTACCACCTCACCAGGCAGTCCATTCCATAGCCTGATCACCCTCTCCGTGAAGAAATTCTTTCTAATATCTAACCTAAACCTCCCCTGGCACAACTTAAGACTGTGTCCTCTTGTCTTGTTGAAGGTCGTCTGTGAAAAGAGTCCAGTTCCCACCTGGCTACAGCCTCCTTTCAGGGAGTTGTAGACAGCAATGAGGTCTCCCCTGAGCCTCCTCTTCTTCAGGCTGAACAGCCCCAGCTCTCTCAGCCTCTCCTCATAGGGCCTGTGCTCGAGTCCCTTCACCAGCCTGGTTGCCCTCCTTTGGACCTGTTCCAGGACCTCTACATCCTTCTTAAACTGAGGGGCCCAGAACTGGACACAGGACTCAAGCTGTGGCCTCCCCAGAGCTGAGCACAGGGGCAGAATCCCTTCCCTGGACCTGCTGGCCACGCTGTTCCTGAGCCAGCCCAGGATGCCATTGGCCTTCTTGGCCACCTGGGCACACTGCTGCCTCATGGTCACCTTCCTGGCAATCCAGACTCCCAGCTCCCTTTCTCCAACCACTCTGTGCCCAGCCTGGAGCTCCCCATGGGGTTGTTGTGGCCAAAGTGCAGGACCCGGCCCTTGGAATGTTGAACCTCATCCCCTTGGGATCATCCCAACTCTCCAGTCTGTCCAGGTCCCTCTGCAGAGCCCTCCTGCCTTCCAGCTGATCCACACTCCCCCCAGCTTGGTGTCATCTGTGAATTTGCTGATGATGGACTCAATCCCCTCATCTAAATCATCAATGAAGATATTGAACAGCACTGGGCCCAACACTGATCCCTGGGGGACACCACAGCCGCCATTTTGGACACCACAGCCGCCATTTGGATGCAGCCCCGTTCAGCACCACTCTCTGGGCCCGTTCCAGCCAGTTCCTAACCCAGCACAGAGTGCTCCTGGCTGAGCCATGGGCTGACAGCTTTTCCAGGAGGATGCTATGGGAGACGGTGTCAAAGGCTTTGCTGAAATCCAGGTAGACCACATCCACAGCCTTCCCCTTATCCACCAGACGGGTCACCCGATCATAAAAGGAGATCAGGTTGGTCAGCCCTGCCTCAGCCATGGAGCTGTTGTCACACTTATTGTCCTCCTGGGACCAAGGATGCTTTGATAAAAGAGAAACTTCTGTCTTCTCACTGCTCTGACTCCCTTTTTCCATGCAGGGTTTTTTAGGGATGCTCTGCCCTTGTTGCAACCCTAAAGGGAAGCAGCAAGTCCCCAAGCTGCTGGGGACACCCAGGGTAGAAAACTTGGGGTGTTCTGGTGTCTTCCAGCATGTGGGGAGGAGATCCATGCTGGCTGAGCAGGAGGGGGGGTTAAGGTTTCGTTTCTGGAAGGAAGAAATTGGGTGGATTCCAAATGAAAAGCTGCTTTCTCACTCACAGGAAGACCTGGAGGGAACAAACCAGTTTTGAAGAGTGTTCGTTTATTTTACTTCTGGAGGTTGTCATTACTTGGAGGGGAAAAAAAAAAAAAGAAAAAGAAAAGGAAAAAGAAAAATAAAAATAAAAGAAAAAGAAAAAGAAAAAGAAAAAAAAAAAGAAAAAGAAAAGGAGAAGGAAAAAGAAAAAGAAAAAGAAAGAAAAAGAAAAAGAAAAAGAAAAAGAAAAAGAGAAAGAAAAAGAGAAAGAAAAAGAAAAAAAAGTAACTGCATCAAATTTCAGTGATTTTCCTGTCTTTCAGCATGATTTCAGAATATTTCTCTTTGGAGAAGTTCTACTTTTCCAAGTTTATTTTCTCCCACATCAGTGTGGGGGACCTCCTGAGGAGGAAGAAAGTTGCCAAAACTTCTGGCTGTGCTTTCAGAGCACGTGCCAAGAGTTTGAGCATCCCAGCTTGGTATTTTTTGGTGAGGAATCATTCAGCAGTGCACACACAGAAGTATTAATTGCAACCATCAGCCTGTGCCAGGCTCAAACCTGGGAAATGGGGGGTTTTTTTGCCTCTCAGGACCAGGCAGGAAATCTCAGAGACATTTTTTGGGTGTGTGTCTTGATGCAGAAAAATCCTTACAGGGAAATTGTTTGGTTGTTGTTGTTTTTTTTTTTTTTAAATAAGCCTCAGGAAGGTGAAGGAGCCCTGTGTTTTAAAACATCTTGGATCAAATGACCCTTTTGTTTCACCCTGGATGTCAGACTAAAGTAATTTTGTGTGTTGGTCTTCTCATGTTTCAAAAATTGGTATTAGTAGGGGGACCTTGTTGGCATTTTAGTCATCACCTCTCCCAACAGCTTAACACCCTCTGA
Organism: Calypte anna; assembly: GCF_003957555.1. Lineage (NCBI taxonomy): Eukaryota > Metazoa > Chordata > Aves > Apodiformes > Trochilidae > Calypte > Calypte anna. The sequence continues at coordinate 6,037,746 of NC_044266.1, read as the reverse complement.
GATGGGTTTCTACTGAGGGCCATGCTGGGTGTAGGGCCAGAAATGGAGTTAAATGCAGGGGGGAAAGGGTGGAAAAGCCCAGGAACACGAGGAGGAGTTTTTTAACAGCTGCAGGAAGGATGCTGGTGTTTTCTGTAGAGCTTTTCCTTGTGGAAACTCAAGATGAGGGAGAGGAAAACTGGAAAAAAAAACCCCAAACAGCCCACTTTTTTTTTCCCTCAAAAGAAAAAACCAGACACTTCTCAGCAGTAACTCTTACAGCAACCCCAAGCATGTGATTTTTTTCCCAGGCTGTTTTTCTGACCTGCCCCATTCCTGAAAGCCTTGGCAGAGAACTGAAGAAGTTGTTTCCATGCAGAGACCCCCTGTCCCCTCCCAGGCTCTTCCTGCTCCAGAAAAAATGAAAGTTACAACCAGGAGGAACCACCCCAAACCCCATTGATCAATTTTTTGCTGTGCTATCAGGCAAATCCTGACTCCAAAGGGACCTCCTGGTGCTTGAAGCTTTGCAGGGATGTTTTAAGCCACCTGTGCTGGTTCTTTCCATGCTGTATCTCACACTCTGGTCCAGCCTTCACCAGAGAGGGACCTTGGAGTTTGGATTGTCAGGAAGGTGACCATGAGCCAGCAGTGTGCCCAGGTGGCCAAGAAGGCCAATGGCATCCTGGGCTGGCTCAGGAACAGCGTGGCCAGCAGGTCCAGGGAAGGGATTCTGCCCCTGTGCTCAGCTCTGGGGAGGCCACAGCTTGAGTCCTGTGTCCAGTTCTGGGCCCCTCAGCCCCTCAGGAAGGAGCTTGAGGTGCTGGAGCAGGTCCAGAGAAGAGCAAGGAGGCTGTGAAGGGATCCAGCAGAATTGCTGTGAGGAAGGGCTGAGGGAGCTGGGGGTGTTGAGGCTGGAGAAGAGAAGGCTGCAATGGGGAGACCTTAGAGCACCTTCCAGTGCCTGAAGGGGCTCCAGGAAAGCTGGGGAGGGACTTGGGACAAGGGCCTGGAGGGATGGGATGAGGGGGAATGGCTTGGAAGTGGGAGAGAGAGGGGAGATTGAGGTTGGAGATGGGGCAGAAATTGTTTGGGGTGAGGGTGCTGAGCCCCTGGCCCAGGTTTCCCAGAGAAGCTGTGGCTGCCCCATCCCTGGCAGTGCTGAAGGTTGGATGGGGCTTGGTGCACCCTGGGCTGGTGGGAGGTGTCCCTGAGCATGGCAGGGGGTTAGAACTTGATGGATCTTTAAGGTCCCTTCCAACCCAAACCATTCTATGATCCTTTTGAGATGGCATGGCCAGGGAATCAGAAGGCAATTGGAAACCAATAGACTTGAGATGATGCAAATGGTAGAAAACAGCTTCTCACACACTCCCAGAGATGGGGGGTTAGTTGGCACAATGTCTCTCAGATAGGAGACCTTTGGGCTATGATAAGTAGTCCAGTTGGTACATTGATGGTTAAGAAATAGTTTGGACATTGCTAATTGTGGGGGAAAAGTAGAGAATAAAATAATAAACCTTGTCATGCTATTTTCTTGGAGCATGACAGAGGTTTGTGCAACCTGAGGGGTCATGGGGAATGGGGATGGTGACTGAGTGCTCTTGGCAATGCAAGTGTGAGATGGCATCAAATGAGGTGGGAGCTTCAAAGGAATGGAGCTGGGTGCTGCAGGATAAGGTGGGTGCAGAACTTCGGCATGGAATAAAAACATCTGGGTCACTTGGTGGAGGAATCATCACAAAAGGGAATGGGAAATGCAAAGTCTGCCTCTGAGAAAGTCCCTATGAATTGTGTGAGGGTGGGAAGGTGCTGTGGGCAATGTGTGGGCCTGGCCTCATTCCCTGCTCCCAGGGTGGCCACGGTTTGGGGGGGATTGTGGTGACCCTGGTTTGGTGTGGCCACTCATGGCTGTGACTGTGACAGTGGCTGAAAATCCCCTTTGTGTTCATGAGAAGAATCCCCAAGAAGCCCCCTTGGTGGGGGAGATGTCTGCATGGGGACCCCATCTCTGCCTCCTTGGAGCCTTCAAACCAGTTGCTGCTTGTCTACTTTGTTTTTTTTTCCTTCAAATTGCCAAGTTTTGGCTTTGGACTGCGTGGAGCCCCGATAGGTGTTTTCTAGCAGCACTGCCAGGCTTGGGACATCCCCAGCACCCCCTGTCCTCCCCACTTACTCTTGGTTCTCTTCCAGGCTGTCCATCAGGGACGTTCAAGGCCAGCCAAGGGGATGAAGGATGTGTCCACTGCCCCATTAACAGCAGGACCACCTCGGAAGGGGCCACGAACTGCGTGTGCCGGAACGGATATTACCGGGCAGATGCTGATCCCATTGACATGCCATGCACCAGTATGTGAGCTCTGGGCAACTGGGAGAAGCCAAGTGGGGATGGGAAAGGGGACATGCATCAGTCAGAGCACCAAGGGATGCTTGGTAAAGCATGAGTGTATCAGTGGGATTTGGGAGGAGAGCCAGGGGGCTCAGGGCATCTCAGGCTTAACCCCTGTGCTGGGCACTGGGGAGGCTGCAGCCCAAATCCTGGGGTCAGTTCTGGGACCCTCAGGAGCAGAAGGAGATTGAGGGGATGGAGAGTGTCCAGAGAAGGGAATGGAGCTGGGGAAGGGGATGGAGAGCAAGGAGAAGGTCTGGAGAGCATGGACGAGGGTCTGGAGAACATGGAGAGGGGTCTGGAAAGCAAGGAGAAGGGTCTGGAGAAGGGTCTGCTCAGGCTTTCCTCACCTCTTTCTTATCATCAGGGGCTTCTCTGTCAGCACTGGGGTGAGGGACACAGAAACATTTTCATCCAACTCCCCCCCTTCCCAAGGATGATGTGCCCTGGGCTGGGCACTGGGGAGGCTGCACCCCAAATCCTGGGGTCAGTTCTGGGACCCTCAGGAGCAGAAGGAGATTGAGGGGATGGGGAGTGTCCAGAGAAGGGAATGGAGCTGGGGAAGGGGCTGGAGAGCACAGAGAAGGTCTGGAGAAGCTGTGAGGAGCATCTGAGGGCCCTGTGGGTGCTGATCCTGGAGCAGAGGAGGCTGAGGGGAGACCTTGTGGCTCTCTGCAACCCCCTGAGAGGAGGTTGGAGCCAGGGGGGGTCGGGCTCTGCTCCCAAGGAACAAGGGATGGGACAAGAGGAACTTTTGGCACAACTCAAGTTGTGCCAGGGGAGGTTTAGGTTGGAGCTGGGGAAGAATTTCTCCCTGGAAAGGGTTGTCAGGGCCTGGCCCAGGCTGCCCAGGGCAGGGCTGGAGTCCCCATCATCCCTGGAGGGGTTTCAGAGCCCCAGAGATGTGGGGATGAGGGACATGGGGTGGGGGTGGCCTGGGCAGTGCTGGGTTACTGGTTGGACTGGGTGATCTTAAAGGTCTTTTCCAACCAAAATGATCCCATGATTCTCTCCTTGCAGCCATCAGTCTTTCTTACCCTGGGCCAGTCTGTGCTTGTGGGCATTGCAGGTGCAAAGAGGAGAGAAATTTGGGAGGCTCTGTGCTGCTCTAGGCAGTGGGATGACTTCACTCTGTGGCTGCACCTAGACAAGGAGACCTGCATGCTGGCACAGAAGCAATACCAAACCCATGAATTAGCAACACTACAAAAAATCTGGCACATTTTGGCGGGGTGTCACAAAATCAGGGTTAAGAGGTCTTGATCCTGCTTCTGCCTTTGGCTGTTGAGCTTCCTCCACACCAGGAGAACAAGGAGACACCAGGAGAAGCTCAGGGTTCAGCCCTGCCTGCTCCAGAGCCCTTCCCAGGGCTGGGCAGAAGGAAAAGGATGGGGTTGTAGCCATGAGCAGGGCTTTTCCACCTTCCTTTTCCACCTTCCTTTTCCACCTTTCTTTCTCTTCTTTTTGCAGCCATCCCCTCTGCCCCCCAGGCTGTCATCTCCAGTGTGAATGAGACCTCTCTGATGCTGGAGTGGAGCCCCCCCAGGGATTCAGGGGGCCGGGAGGATCTGGTCTACAACATCATCTGCAAGAGCTGCGGGTCGGGGCGCGGGGCCTGCACCCGCTGTGGGGACAACGTGCAGTTTGCCCCCCGCCAGCTGGGACTGACTGAGCCCCGAATCTACATCAGTGACCTCCTGGCACACACCCAGTACACCTTTGAGATCCAGGCAGTCAATGGTGTCACCGACCAGAGCCCCTTCTCCCCACAGTTTGCCTCGGTGAACATCACCACCAACCAAGCCGGTAAGGTGCAGCCCTGGGATTCCCTAAAGCTCTCCTCTGGGATCTCCTATGGGGTGAGCAGGGTTTGAAGGGGAGAAGAAGGAGGGTGAGGTGTGGCAGTGTCCCCTGGGTCATAATGCTGGTGATGAGCAAAGCACATGGGCCTGGGAATTCCTGGATGAATCCTGAACATAAGGTGTGAAAACTCACAGAATCATCCGGGTTGGAAAGGAGCTCAGAGCTCATCAAGTCCAACCCTTGCTCCACTCCCCCCGTGGTTCCCAGCCCATGGCACTCAGTGCCACATCCAGGCTCTTCTTAAAAACCTTCAGGGATGGAGAATCCCCCCCCTCCCTGGGCAGCCCATTCCCATGCCTGATTGGAAAATATCCCTTATTTCAGTGAAAAGCTGAAGTTGTGCCCCTCAAAGATGCTGAGGTGCATCACTTGGTTGGGTATGGCAGAGTGCCTGGACAGAGGGGACCTGCAAACATGGTTTTTGTCTGTGGCCTCTGACCTTAAATCATCTCAGGAGCCAGGGGGTGACAATGTTTTCAATACCACAGCAGGAGCCCTGAAAGCAGATTTAGCACAGCACTGAGCTGAGCTCTGACTGCAACATGATGAGGAGAGAGTCAGAGAATCCCAGAACAGGTTGAGTTGGAAGGGACCTTAAATCCCACCCAGTGCCCCCCCTGCCATGGTCAGGGACACCTCCCACCAGCCCAGGGTGCTCCAAGCCCCATCCAACCTTCAGCACTGCCAGGGATGGGGCAGCCACAGCTTCTCTGGGAAACCTGGGCCAGGGGCTCAGCACCCTCACCCCAAACAATTTCCTCCTGATGTCTCACCTAAATCTCCCCTCTCCCAGTTCCAAGCCATTATCCCTTTTCCTATCCCTCCAGGCCCTTGTCCCAAGTCCTTCCCCAGTGTCTCCCTGTTGCAGCTTCCTCTAGAGACAGCTGATGGCTGTGGGGTGGGATGTTACCTGGGGCTGGGAAGGGGCTGTGCACACCTTCTACCTGCTCCCACACTCCAGTGGAGTCATTGAATTCTCAGATATTGCACTTTGCAGTTACCTGGTCTGCTTTTTACTTTCATCTGCTGCCTGTGGCTACTTCCACCTCTGCAAAACCAGAGAGCTGAGTTGCAGGTGAATCTTTTTTTTTTTTTGGTCCTCTGGATCCTCCTCCTCGTGTTTTCCTTCTTTGACACTCCTTTATTATCAGGGCTCACACTTCTCAGCCTGCGTGATGTCTCTTTTAATGTATCTATTCATTAGCACTAAACAGTAACTGTCTGCTTGCTAATTCCTCTGTAATTAGAGGCTCGGAATTCTTCTGCTTACACTGGCAGCCTTGATGGAGTTCATTAGCACTTGGGACCAGAAGCTGCAGACACAAAGGCAGAGCTGGGACAGGAGAATGGAGGCTGTTGTGGGGAGAGGAGAGGGATGAGGCTGGGGAAGCAGCAATTACAGCCTCCTGCTGCCTTTGCACTGGGCTCAGCTGGGGACTGGGTATGTGATGGAGCTGTGGGCAGTGGTCTCCCTGCCAAGCCCCCAGCACCCTGGCCTCCAGGGGCCTCCCAAGCCCAAATAAAGCAAGGCAAAACCACCCTGGGTCAGCCCAGGATCAGTGGATTCAGGTTTACTCTGTGCATTTCACTGTCAAGTTGTCATCTTTTGAGTCCCACCAAGAAAAACATCAGCTGTCCAGACAGCAAGGGGAAGAGAGGGAAGGTGGTGGTTTTCTTAAGAAAAAGGTGGTGATTTCTTGGATTTTCTCTTGCTGTGAGTGTTCTAAGAAGACCAAAGGTGTTTAACCCCCAGAGGACAAGTTTTGTTAGAACTAGAGGTGTGATGCTTCCCTTTTCAAAGCAGAGAAAACTGGATGGCACCAGGAGCAGCAGAAGAGAAATAAAGAGAGCTTGGAATTACCATCTCCTCGCCACCTCCTTGCTCCTCTCTCAGTCCTCAGCCAACCTAAATTTAGCCCTTTCATCAAACTCTGCAGGATTCCTGTTGCCTTCCTGGAAATATCTCCTGGCACCTCTGAGGCCAGGTTGTGTTTTCTCTCTCCTTTTCCCAGCAGGCTTCTTCCTGACCCCAGCTCCATCCCATGCACCTCCCAGCTCACCCTCCCTTCTCTCTACCCATTGCCCCCTCTCCCCCAAAACTCAGCAGCTCCCCCAGGACATCCCAACCCTGGCTTTAAGAGACTGGGATGTGGCCAAAGGAAACAAGTCCATGGCACATGGCCCCCAAAAATCCTTTTCTCAGCCATTCCAGAACAAAAGATCTGTGCCAAGAGGGGTGGGGGGAGCCCTTGCCAGCATCCCAAGAGGGGATGGTGCAGGAGGGAAGCCAGGGGTCAAGGAGCTGAGCGTGGCCCAGTGCTTGGGATAATGACACTTGACTAATTAGAAGCCATGCCAGGCATCAGCCCTCTTGCTGGTGACAATGTGCAGCCCCTGCTTGCTAATTCTTGGCCATTCTTTGGGGAAGGGGGGAGAGTCCTGGGGCTGGGAGGCTTTGCAGGCTCAGTGCCCTGGGCACATGGCCGAGGGAAAGGGTTCCCTGGGCAGTGATGGCTTCAATAGGACATGGGAAGGGAAGCTCTGGAGAACAGACTGGGGACTCACTGATTGCAGAATGGAGATAAAAAAAAAAAAAACCTGGGCTGGGTTCCAGAGCATCCAGAGAGAAATTCAAGACCTCCCAGTGGTGGGGGAAAGAGAACATCCAGATTTCTGGGATTGTGTCCCTTTTGTGAGGGACTCTTGTGTCAGATGGGATAAAAAGGGAGGATTAACTGATGTCAGAGGCTCTTGGCTGCAAAAAGAGGCAAAAGGAGCCTTAAGCAGATAATTCTCTGTGAATAGCAGAGGACACTGATCCACTTTCCTGATAAATTCATCACGAGCATTGGCAGTGGTGGAATTTCCTGGCACAATTTCTCCCTCTTTCTGGATCTGGATAACTTCTGATGATTGCCCCTCTGCTCTGCTCTGCTCTTCTGAGACCCCACCTGGAGTGCTGCACACAACTCTGGAGCCCCCAGCACATGAAAGATGTAGAGCTCTAGGAGAGGGTCCAGAGAAGAGCTACAAGGATGATCCAAGGGCTGGAGAAGCTCTGGAGCCAGGCTGAGAGAGTTGGGGGTGTTGAGGCTGGAGAAGAGAAGGCTGCAATGGGGAGACCTTAGAGCACCTTCCAGTGCCTGAAGGGCTCCAGGAAAGCTGGGGAGGGACTTGGGACAAGGGCCTGGAGGGATGGGATGAGAAGTAAGTCCTGCCACTTGTTCCTTGGGAGCAGAGACCAAATTCAAACCCTAATGATGTCTCGCATGAACCTGGTGCATGAGTGTGAGTTGCACATCCCCCCAGCTGAAGGACCCAAGTTGTGCCATACTGCTTAAAATGCCACCCAGAATAATCATGTAAATAATCACAGAAGCATGAAATGGTTTGGGTTGGGAGGGACCTTCAAGATCATCTCATCCCAACCCCCTGCCATGCTCAGGGACACCTCCCACCAGCCCAGGGTGCTCCAAGCCCCATCCAACCTTCAGCACTGCCAGGGATGGGGCAGCCACAGCTTCTCTGGGAAACCTGGGCCAGGGGCTCAGCACCCTCACCCCAAACAATTTCTGCCCCATCTCCAACCTCAATCTCCCCTCTCTCTCCCACTTCCAAGCCATTCCCCCTCATCCCATCCCTCCAGGCCCTTGTCCCAAGTCCCTCCCCAGCTTTCCTGGAGCCCCTTCAGGCACTGGAAGGTGCTCTAAGGTCTCCCCATTGCAGCCTCTCTTCTCCAGCCTCAACACCCCCAACTCTCTCAGCCTGGCTCCAGAGCAGAGCTGCTCCAGCCCTCCCAGCAGCTCCAGGGCCTCCTCTGGACTGGTCCAACAGCTCCGTGTCCTTCTGCTGATGGGGAGCCCAGAACAGGACCCAGCACCCCAGGGAATCTCCCAGAGTGGAGCAGAGGGGGACAATCCCCTCCCTGTCCCTGCTGCTCACACTGCTGGGATGCAGCCCAAGGTTTAGTGCACAAAGCTGGGTGTAAAATGCCAGATTTCTGTCTGACTTGGTCTCATGGCCACCTGGTCCATGTTCATCACTGCCACTGTCCAGTGTGCAGGCTGGGCAGGAAATGCTGCTTCCAAGAAAAAACCCTGATATTTCTGAATTTATTCCCAAATTTATTATGCAGCCCAGTGGGGTTTGCCATGAAAGAGAGAAAAGGAAGCACTTTAGTCTCAGCTTATCAAGGGCCACTGTGTCCAAGGGGATGATGCCCTGCAGCAGGCACCAGTCGTTTAAGAAACATTTCTCTGGGCCTCAGTTTTCTGTGTTTCAGGTTTCCAAACCAGTGTGTTCCTGGGGAACAATTGGGTTGCAATTAATTAGCACTTTTTTGGGAAAGTGCCACCTTGTTAACAACCTGGGGGGCAAGCTCCTGCCAAGCATCCCTGCTTCCCACCAGCTTTCTGCTGCTGCTGTGGCTTTGATCTGGAGCAGGTGAGGATTCCAGGTGGGGAGGAATTCCAGGTGCTGGGGACAACCTTGGTGCTGAGCAATCCCAGAGCTGCTCCAGCAGGCTGTGGGGTGGGATGGGGGGATCCTCTGGAGCATCCTCTCTGTTCTGGGATCCAGGCCCTGCCCTCCTCCATGGGCAGGGTGCAAATGAAAGCTGCAAACTCCATTAAACAATGAGCATAAAGAGCACCAAAAGCTTTCATCTGCCCGGGCCAAGTCACAGGGCTTGTGGCATTAGGAGCTGCTTTCAAGGGTGTAATTTACACCAAAGCTTTCGTTGATCCAAATGGGGCCAGAGCCAGGACCAGCTTTGGACTGCATTGTGTGTTTTTTAAGATTTTCCAGCATCTGTAGTTCCAAATTCAAGGGGCTGGAGGCTGGGCCCACTGGGAAGTTTTCCAGGCACTTGACACATACAAACAGCCATGGGTCCCAGCCTGCTGGGGCCACCTTGCCAGGAACTTCAGAAAAAGAATCCTCACTGGCTGTTAAACAGCAGCTTTCTGGATCTCTGGCAAATCCAGTGAACATCCCAGACCTGAGGCTTTTTTTTTTTTTTTTTCAAGGGTGAATAATGTTCCTTAAAGAGCTCTCTGATGTTGTGCTGCTCTCTTCAGTTTCTGCTGGAAGCAATTGCTTTCAGAAGTTTGTTGCTCCTGAACGTGCAATCAGAGGAGAGGACACCAGGAAAGAAATTGTGGAGAAACATTTTGATATCCAACATTGAACTTTTAGCAGGAGAGGGTCCCAGCTGGAGAAGTGCTGCTGGAGGGGCTTCTGGAGGTCCCCAACCCAACCTACCCCCCAGGGTCACCACTGAGGGCAAAGCAGGAACGTTTTCCCTTCTGCCCATCCTCATCTGGGTGTTCCTTACTGTGGTGCTTTCAGTGTTCAGTTTGGAGGAGGGAATCCCAAATTAATCCATTCTCCAGGAGGGCCCATGGCATGAAATCTACAATGCTTGAGTGGCAGGAGAGAAGCTTTATCTGAGAAGTCAAAAATGGGAAAGGTTTTAAGCAGGAAAGTCACTTTTCAGTTGGACAACCTGGGTGCATGTGGAGTCTGAGATGAGGAAGAAGATGAGGAACTGGGGCCTTGGGGTCAGTGGTGGGAGCTGGACTGGGGACAGCTGAACCATTACACAGATCCAGTTACTTGCTGGGCACTGTGTGGGACTGGGATGCCTTGGGGCAAGGAGGGGAGGCTGATTTTGGGTTAGATTTTCCTTGGGTGAGACACTGGCAGAAGACATCCAGGGCTGTGGGAAAGTGCAGGATGAGTGTTCCTGGGTTTCCATCCTTGAGGAATGGAGGGCACCTAAGCCCTGGGTGCCAAATCCACCTGCCTGTCACCTTGCAGAGAGGCCCTGCCCTTGCTCCTTCTATTTCCAACTCTGCTTTTCTGGCACTGCTGGAGCCTGGATCCCAGCCTGGATGTTTTTCAGGTCCTGTGATTTCCAGGTCAGGAAAACCTTTGCTCCATGAATGATCAGAGCTTCATCCCCACTGCTGCAGGCATCAATCACCCTTTGGTCTCTGGAGTGAGCTGAGCTGCTGGTCTTGTGCAGGGCTTGGAACAGAGAAGGAGCTCTGAGACCTGGGAACCCTGTACTGAGGAATGATCCTTTCTGCTCCCATGGGGGATCCTGCTTCCTATGTAGGGGGAATGAGAGGAAACTGCCTGGGAAGGGTTAGATTGGTTATTAGGAACAGTTTCTTCCTGGAAAACACTGTCAGACCCAGGCTTAGGCTGCCCAGGTGGGGTCACCATCCCTGGAGGGCTTTCCAAGCTGGGGAGATGGGGTGCTGAGGGCCATGGTTTGGCACCCAGCTCAGCAGAGTCAGGTTAATGGTTGGACTTGATCTTAAAGGTCTTTTCCAACCACAGTGATTCAGTGGTGCTGTAATTCCCACATGTTGGAGCTGCCTGGGTCCCTGGCAAAGATGGTGGGAGAGAAGCTTGTCCCTGGGTTTTCCAAGTCTGTCACCGTGCCATGGCTGCAGGGCAGTTGCATCCATCCATCTCTCCATCCCTCCATCCATCCATCCATCCATCCCTCCATCCACCCATCCATCCCTCCATTCCATCCATCCATCCATCCATCCATCCATCCATCCCATCCATCCATCCATCCATCCCTCCCTCCATCCATCCCCCCATCCCTCCATCCATCCATCCATCCATCCATCCATCCCTCCATCCACCCATCCATCCACCCATCCATCCCTCCATTCCATCCATCCATCCATCACCCAGATGCTCTCCTGGGCCCTTTTCCCCCCTCCTCTCCCCCTGGCTGCCCTGTCCTCAGGCCTCTCTGGTGCCTGGCAGCATCAGGGTGCATTTCCCTCCCCTCTGCCTTCCCCCGGGGGTCACCCCCTTAATCCTGACCCCGGATCAGAGCTGCTGCAGCAGGCGGGTAATTGAAAATGCCACAATTCCCTCCTGACCCTCCTATAATAAAAGCAGTTCCCCCAGCCGGGTAACCTGACACTCCAGGACCAAGATCTGTCAGGAGGCTTCTGAGGAGATGCTGGAAAACTCCCAGCTGTTCACCTCTTTTTTTTTTTTTTCGTTTTTCTTTTTTTTTTTTTTCTTCTCCCCTGGGTAATTTCCAAGTGTTGCTGGGGAGAGGGCAGGGGCTGGGCTGGCTTTGCTCATTCTCTGTCCTGAGTCTTTTCCAGAGCAAATGTTGACTCTGTCTGACATGCCACGGGTTAGTGGTATTAAAGTGATCAGAGAGCTGGGTTTTGCTGCCTGTAACCTGACTCTCCCAGCTAAGCCAGCAGAAGACTGGGGAGGCTTTGATTGTCCCAGGATCTCAGCAGCCCAGGAGGGAAAGGCTGAGCCTTGCAGGACGAGCAGGTGAAGGAGGTGGGGGGCTTAGCAGCAAACTTAGGGGGGGTGCAGATTTCAAATGCCTGGAAAGACTCTGAAAGAGGAGATGCTGAAAGATCCAGGGGTGCCCTGGCAGGAGGTCCAGAGGCTGGAGCCACACATTCCTACCAAACATTCCCATCAAATGGCCATGGGGAGTCCCAGACCTTTGGCTGCCCCCGTGGTGTTGCTTTGCCTGGTGGCAGCATCTTGTCCAATTTTTTTCTCTTTCCAGCAGCAATCCTGCTTCCCAGGGGGACCTTCCATGGCTCCAAGGCACTAAAGGCTCAGAAGTGGCCCTGAAGTGCTTGGAGAAATTATCTGGGGTGTAGCTGGGGGTGGGATTGTTTCAGAGGATTTTGTCACTGGGAGCCAAATCTACTGAAAAAACAAGGGCAGCAGCCCCTAGCAGTTGTGGTGGCCCAAGAGGCAGGACCTGACCCAGAAAATTGGCCTGTTAGAAATAGGATGCTTGTAGCCCTGAGGGGTCCCTTGGGATGGGGTGAATGAGCAGAGATGAGGGACCAGGGGGTGACACAGTGACACTGCTCAGGGTCTGCAGGGGGGATGCCCACTTGTTCCTCTGTTAGATGAGTCCTGCTGCACTCTCCTGTCTTTATTCTTGGTCTCTGTGTGCTGAAAAGGTAGAGGTGGGATAGGAGGGAAGTCACTTCAGGATGCTGAAAGAGCAGAGCTGGGAGAAAGGTCTGAATAAAAGAGGAAGGTGCCCCAGGAGATGTCAGAGAATCATGGAATGGCTTTGGTAGGAAAGCACCTGAGAGCTCGTCTGCTCCAACACCACCATGGGCAGGGACACGTCTGTCCTGAGGACACTTGTTTGGCCAGGTTGGGACACCCTGGTGGAGTGAAGGAAGGTTTGGGAGGGAAGCAATGTAGGAGCTTCATAAAAACGCCTCTAAACCACACCAGTCAGAGGCACAAAACCCCAGAGGAAAACTGGGCCTATTTATTTCTCATCCACCCAACACAATTCTTCATTGTGTGATGCCCCCCTGCTGCTTTTTGTCAGTTTTATCATAATGAATTGCCCTAAGCTTTACACAGCACTTGCACCAATTAGACTAATTTTGGATGCATCAAGGATCTCTCACCCTGCTCCCAGCAGGACACAGGGAAAGGGGGGGGGAGGAAGAGTAGGAAAAGCAGAACTCATCCCGAGGCATTTGGTGCCAGGAGTGAAGGAGCAGGAGGTCTCTGCTCCCTTGAGCTGGGGCATGGCTCAAAATCACAGCTCAGCTGATGGAGATGGGCTGAGACACAGAAGTGTTGTGTTGGACTCCCCAGGAGGAATATCACGGAATGTTTGGGGTTGGAATGGAGCTCTGGAGATCCCCCAGCCCAACCCCCCTGCCCCAGCAGGATCCCCCAGAGCAAACCAGTCCCAAGGAGCTGCTCTGCCCTGCAGTGTGCTGGGGGCACCAAGGCAGCAAAGCTCTGCACCCCAGCTCAGTGTCCACAGCACCCAGTGAGGATGCTGAGCTGCTGCTGAGCACCCCAGGGTGCAGGGCAGGGGCTTCCACCTCCTCTGCAAGGCTGGGGCTTGGTGGGAGCCATGGGACTCTGCCCCAGCACATCTGGGAGAGAATCACAGAATGTTCAGGGTTGGGAGGGAGCTCTGGAGATCCCCCAGCCCAACCCCCCTGCCCCAGCAGGATCCCCCAGGGCAGGGCACACAGAACACATCCAGGGGGGTTGGAAAGGCTCCAGAGAAGGAGACTCCACAACCTCTCTGGGCAGCCTGGGCCAGGGCTCCCTCAGCCTCACACTCCAGAAGTTTCTCCTCAGGTTGAGGTGGAACTTCCCATGTTCCAGCTCCAACCCATTATTCCTTGTCCTGGGCACCCCAGAACAGAGATTGTCCCCTTCCTCTTGCCCCCCACCCCTCAGCTATTGATGGACATTCAGCAGATCCCCTCTCAGCCTTCTCTCCTCGAGGCTGAGCAGCCCCAGGGCTCTCAGTCTCTCTCCACACAGAGATGCTCAAGTCCCTTCAGCACCCTCACAGCTCTCCCTGGGACTCTCTCCAGTAGCTCCCTGTCTCTCTGCAACTGGGGAGCCCCAAACTGGACCCAGTATTCCAGCTGTGGTCTCATCAGGGCAGAGCAGAGGGGGAGCAGAACCTCCCTGGCCCTGCTGGACACACTTTTCCTGATGCCCCCAGGACACCCCTGGAGAATTCCCTGTCCACCAGGACTCCAAGGGCTTTCTCCATGGAGCTGCTTTCCAGCAGGACATCCCCAAACCTGTCCTGGTGCCTGGGGTTGTTCCTCCCCAGATGCAGGACTCCACATTTTTCCTAAATGAACTCCAGGGGGTTCAGTCCTGAGTTCCCAGGTGGGTGCTGACTCTGTGGCTTCTGAGGTTTATCTATGAAAAGGAGGTTAACAAAAGATTTAAAAAGGTTCAGAAGAGAGTCACCAGATTGATCCGTGGGCTGATAAGAAGTACTGAAGAAATTCTGTCTACTTAGGTAATACAAGTTAAAAAGAAAATATTTTTCTAATCTTTTCATCCCTCCATGAGGACAAAACTCTGTTTTGAGACTCCTCCTTAATTTAACTTTAAAAAAAAAAAAAATCCAAAAGAATTCCAGCAGTCTGAAGCTGAAGTCCATCAATTTCAACCTGAAAATGATATGTGCCTTTTGGAACAGAGCAAGAAACCATGAGGAAAAACCTCCCAGGTGGCAGGGTGGGCTTCTCAGAATCTGCAGTCCTCCCAGCAGACTGGATGTCAGTCTGTCTGTCTGTCTGTCTGTCACTTATGCACAGGGTCAGCCACAAACATTTCAGCTCTATTTAACTTGCTGCCTGGCTTCTGTTTCCAGCCTCATGCAGATGTTCAGACTTGGTTGTTCCAGGAGCTTTTCCCAATTTTCTGCAAAATCATAGAATCACAGAATTAGCCGGGTTGGAAGGGACCTCAGAGATCATCTAGTCCAACCCTTGACCCACCGGAGCAGTTCCCAGACCATGGCACTGAGTGCCACATCCAGTCTTTTATTAAATGTCTCCAGGGATGGAGAATCTCCCACCTCACCGGGCAGTCCATTCCATAGCCTGATCACCCTCTCCGTGAAGAAATTCTTTCTAATATCTAACCTAAACCTCCCCTGGCACAACTTAAGACTGTGTCCTCTTGTCTTGTTGAAGGTCGTCTGTGAAAAGAGTCCAGTTCCCACCTGGCTACAGCCTCCTTTCAGGGAGTTGTAGACAGCAATGAGGTCTCCCCTGAGCCTCCTCTTCTTCAGGCTGAACAGCCCCAGCTCTCTCAGCCTCTCCTCATAGGGTCTGTGCTCGAGTCCCTTCACCAGCTTGGTTGCCCTCCTTTGGACCTGTTCCAGGACCTCTACATCCTTCTTAAACTGAGGGGCCCAGAACTGGACACAGTACTCGAGGTGTGGCCTCACCAGCGCTGAGCACAGGGGAAGAATCACCTTGCAGCATCTCATCCAGCTGGGTTTTTTTTGGTCACTGTGACCTTCTTGCAGGTATTGCTGGATCAGAAGGTGCCTGTTTCTCCTGGAAAACTCAGATTTCTTTCCTTCTTGCTTTCTTCCCTTTCCTTCTTTCCTTTAATCACTTTTATCATTTTCAGCAAGCAAGACAAAAACAAAAAAAAATAACACTTTGGTGTGGAAGTCAGATACTGGCTAGAGCAAGGCTGGAGCTTAGCAATGCCACCAATGTTCCCCTTTGTCCCTACCTGAGAGGAAGCAGATCTTTAAGAATCCAAATATTTGGAATCATCAAGGTGTGATGGATTTGTGCCACCTGGGCCTTCAGTGCCTCTTAGAGGCTTCTTCAGGACCCCTTGAGGCTGGAAGAACAAAGATGGTTATTATTATTATTATTATTATTATTATGTTTATGTTTATGGTATTATGATGATGATGATGTTTACTTTAACCCTTTTAATTTCCTTTTTAGCTGTTATATTCCATGCACCAAACACTGCAGGGGGACCAAGCCCCAGGTGCAGCTCTGCTGCTGAAAGTGCTCAGTAAAATTAGGGAGGATCAGACAGGATGCCTCAGCTGCCAGGTTGAAAACAGCAGAGGGATAATGTGGGTTTGTCTGAGGTCTCTTCTGTTGATTTAGGGGCAGAGCAGCAAAATGCAACCAGGACCTTCCAGCCTTGGAAGGAGAGTCAGAAACTCAGGGGTCTTCTTGCTCCAGTGGATAAGAGCTGCCTGTGTCACTTAAACCTGCTGCTTAAAAAAAAAAAAAAGCTTCCAAAAGTCACTCTGGAGTCTGGCTGACTCCTTAAACTCCTTTCAAACACAGACATCAAGTCCCAGCCCTTCCCTTACTCCCAGAGCTGGCACCCTCTCCCTGCAGAAGCTGCTGCCCTCACCTCAATGGGGTGAGGATGTGTGATGGAGAATTCTTGGCAGTGTGAGCAAAAAACAGAGGAAAATGATTGTCCCCATTTGCTCAGCACTCCTGAGGACCCATCTGGGGTGCTGTGCCCACTTTGGGGTCCCCCAGTTCTACAGAGACATCAACAAAGTGGAGCAGGGCTGGCAGGAGGATGGCTCAGGGGCTGGAGCAGGAGATTTATGAGGAATGCTGAGATCTGGGCTTGGCTAGCCTGGAGCAGAGGAGCTTCTGACTGCAGGTTTCTGCTTCAAAAGGGAGTTTCAAGAGAAGGCAGAGGGACAGAGTGAGGGGACAGCAGGAATGGCCACAAGGTGCAGCAGGGAAGTTCAGGTGGGAAAAGCTGAGCTGGGGATTGGCACAGAGCTCAGATCCCAACTGGACACCTGAGCAAAATCATCTGACTTCAAAATGACTCTGCAAGCCAGTTGGACTAGAAACCTCCTGAGGTCTCATCTCACCTAAAGCTTTCTGTGATTTTATTCCTCTGCATTTATTTCCCTGATGTCTGTGATAACAAGAGCACTTAGTGAGAAGACAGAGTGGTGGAGGTTCCTGCCTATCCAGAGGCACTCCCTTGCCCCAGGTGTAGGAAAAGTGCTGAGGTTGCTGTACTCATTCATCTCACCTGTCTCCTCCCCAGCATGCAGCAGATTTGCCTCATTAACACTCATTAGCTGAGCCCCACCTCAGCCATTTGGTGCTTTTTTCTGAGCCAGAGGAGGGCAGGTTCCCCTGGGCCCCAGCTGATTATAAATAATTCCCACTCCTATGGGAGAAGAGCATCCTAGAGACCTCTTCTTCCTCCTACCTGGAGCTCAGGAACTTCCCCAGACACAAGGTCAGGCTTGGAATCCATGTCTGATCCAGGGGGGATTTCCACATCCCAGTTTGGTGGGGGAATTGGTCCATGTGCAGGCAGCCCCTGTCCTGTCTGGGGATGGGATTTGGTTCCCAGAGCATCTGCAGCTCAGCTGTGCCCAACTCAGTCCCTGCTCAGGGCCATCTGTAGCTTGGTCACATCTTGGTCCCAAGCTTTTCTCCACAGAGAAATGTGTTTGTCTTGGAGATCCCAGCTTGGAGATCCCAGCTGTCCTAGGAAATCTCTGTTGACAAGGAAGCAGCAAGCTCTGGCAAGAGCTGGTGGGCTCCAGATATGTTACCTGTTTATTTTTGTGTGGGTTATCACCAGCATGGGAACCTAATCCCAAGAGTCTGGCAGTGTGGGCTCTGAAATGGTGGGACTGGGATGTTAAACTGGGAGGGGTGCAGTGCTGTGGACCACGGAGCAAGGGAAGGCTGGAGCTGAAACAGATTTGGCCTGGGAATGATCCTTTTTCCTGGGTTTTCTTTAATGATAAACTCTTAGTGAGCAGTGGGAACACTTTTTTTCTCTCCAAACACCCAAACCTGGATCTGCTGAGCCCTGCCCAGCCCTACCTCTGCTGGCAGTGAATTCAGGGGCTCCAAACAGCACTAATGGACCTGCCCACCTCCAGCCCAGGGATTGCAGTTCCTGCCCATGCAGGGTTCTGTCTGAGACCTCTTTTTCTCTTCCAGCCCCTTCAGCTGTCTCCATCATGCACCAGGTCAGTCGCACCGTGGACAGCATCACCCTCACGTGGTCCCAACCTGACCAACCCAACGGAGTCATCCTGGATTATGAGCTGCAATATTATGAGAAGGTACTGTGGGACCTCAGCAGGGCTCAGCTGTGGGTTTTGGGGAGAAGAAGTGGTGCACAGCTTCACAGAAGGATGTGACATCATTGGCTGTGGCCATCAAGCCTTTGGGGCCCAGTGGTGGTTCCAGTGACCCCGTGTTGACAAAGTGTGAAAAAGCTGGGGATCCTTCAGGAGGAACTGCTCCTCCTTCCACCTTTCCAACACTTGTGGCAGGAGGATCTGTTGTAGGGAGAGCTGGGTAGCCAAGGTCTAATTTGTTTGGTGTGGGGGAATGGGGATAGAAGGGATGCCACGGAGCATCTCATCCCAGGCTGGACCACACCAAGTGAGGGAGATTTTCTGCAAAGCTGTCAGTCAGCAGGGTTACACCAGAGCTGAGTTTGACACCTGCATGAACCCCTTTACCCAGGTGTGGTACCACCTGCAGGGAGAAGCAGTCCCATACTCCTGTGGAGGAGTCAGGGGGAGGCTGATGGGAATGGGTCCTGCAGCTCTGGCTCTTCCATCCCTGAGGAATGTGTTCCTCCCACCTCCCAGACCAGCCAGGGTGTTCATTCCATGGGGCTGGAGTTGTGTGGCTGCTGGGAGACCTGAAGACCATGTTGGTGTTGGTCCCAGGCCCTGCCAAGCTCTGCCTAACTCCTGAATTTCATCTGTGCTACCTGGGGGAGGTGGGGAGCAGGAAATTTCTCCTTCCAGGAATCTGGCCCCTGACACAAGAGCTTATAAACCATACATTAAAAAATTGCAAACTAACTAATTAAAAAGCTTTATGATTAAATGGAACTGAAAATATTTTTCCCAGCAGTTGCCAGAAGAAATGATTAATCCCCCCCACTGCCTGCCTGTGACCTATTTTCTCATCACCAAGAGCCAGAGGGAGAACAAGGAGGAAGGAGGGGGGGCTTCTTCTTTGTAAGCTGTTAAATAGGTCCTGACCTATATTGCATAAATCACAGCCATTTATTTGACCCTTGGAAATGATCCCAGAATATGTGGCAAGATGGATGAGGAGGTAACAAGACAGATCTGGAAAGCAAGAGGGGTCCTTTCCCCAGGGACCTTTTAAGTAGAGACAGAAGATCTCAGGGAGTTCATCTTCCACCTCTTACTTTCTCTTAATCTCTTTCCTCTTCCATTCTTCCCTCTCCTCCCAGTTTTCTGGGAGAGGCTGGAAATAAAGGGAATTTTTGTCCAAAGGGGAAGCTGCTGTTCCTGGGCAGTCTTGGAGCATCTGCCATGTCCCTGATCATGGGGACAAGCTCAGGTGATGTTTGTCACTGCAGCAGGTTCTCAGCTCACCCCCCAAGCAGCCCCATGTGCTGAGGTTCTTTCTGGCCTGGTATTTGAAATTCTTCTTATATTCTTCAGTCTTCTCCAGGCTGAACAACTCCAACTCTTTCAGCCTTTCTTTTCCAGTTCTCAGATCATCTCTGCAGCCTCCTCTGGCCTCCCCCAGCTCTGTCTCTGGTTTGTGCTGAGGTCCCAGAGTTGGGGGGAATGGGGAGAAGAAGCAGAATCATTTGGACCTCTTGGTATGGGTTTTTTTGGTTTTTTTTTTTTTTTTTTTTTTGGTGGTGCTTTGGTGGAAGAAGCAAGGCAAGCTTTATCTCCTCCCCACCGAGATGTCAGAAGGACATCACTGAGCTGAAGCTTAGCCCTACAGCAAGCAGGATTTGGAAGCAGGTTAGAAAAGAGGTAGAACCAAAGCCTAGAGACAGGACTTGGCCAACAGCAGTGGATTTCCCTCTTCCCAAACTCCTCTCTCTGTGTTACCTTCACCCCCAAGCCCTGCGCTGCTCCATCACCAGTCAAGCCAAGTTCTTCTTATCCTTCTGCTCACCATCCCTCTGCATTTTCACCAGTGCAATGACACCAGAGCCTTCTCTGCCTGCCTGGCAGAGCTCAATCTCCTGCTGGTCCAGCTGCAGGGCTGAGTTTTGCATTGCAAACCCTTGAACTGTTGGCTGGGAAGAGTCCCAAATGTCCCAAACCTTGTTCCCTGCAGGTTGGATGGAGTGGGGGACACATCCCAGGTCACTCAGACTGTCCACAGTGGTGATTTCCTTGCAAACTGTCCCAGGGGCTTCTGAATGCTCATAAAATACCTCTGGAGAAGGTTCTGTTTCTAGTGGAATTTATTTTTTAATTATTTTTTCATCCAGTAGAAAATTATTAGCATGGAAACAGTTCAAATGTAAGAACAGCAGAGTGTGCATCTTGTGTGAAAAGTGTTTGGGCTCTTCATTTTTAACTTATTCTTTTCTAAATAAAGACATATATTAAATGGAAAGAACTGGAATAAGTTCTGGCATTAGCAGGTGCTCCCAGTACCTGAAGCAAAGGTGCAATTCTGTTCCCATTTCACAGATTATTTATTCCATTGCTATTTTAGATGCTATTTCAAATGAATTTTTTCATGTTTAGTTGGAGCAAATCAGAGCAGAATCTTAAACACTGGATGCTGCTGCTGTGTCTGCTCTCTGTGGTCCTCTCCTTAATGCATTTTTATTTTAC
Organism: Calypte anna; assembly: GCF_003957555.1. NCBI lineage: Eukaryota > Metazoa > Chordata > Aves > Apodiformes > Trochilidae > Calypte > Calypte anna. Next base: position 6,017,575 of record NC_044266.1, on the reverse strand, counting down.
ACCAAGAGGCACCTGGCAATGTTTGTCTTTTTTTTTTTAAAAAAAAACACACACACACCCATGAAAAAAAACCCCAAAACAGACAAAAAGGTGGCTTCATTTAGAAAGGGTGTAGCAGTTTTTGTCTAAAAGTTTCCAAATCCATCCCTGGAGTGTGGGAACTGGGGACCCACTGCAAAGAATAACCAGCTCTCCTTGTTATGCAAAAGGATTGGGCTTAGGGTAAGTGTGTCCCCATTTTGAAGTTGTTTGAAGCTCTTCAGCCCAGCCCTTGTGCCCAGTTTGCTCCCTAATGCAAATGTTTTTAGGAGGCACAAGAGCTCTTTGATGTCTCCAGCCAAGCTGAAGGGTGATGCACCCTGTGGCAGGTGATGGAGGAGGTGGGAGTGGAGCTGTCTGTAGCCATCCTGGTGGCAAGGAGCTCCTGGCAGGAGCCCAGCATCCCCAGAACTGGGAGTCACCAGCACCTGGGCTGGCTCAGGGGACTTCCCTAGCTCCAACATGAAGTGTTGGACACCAGCATCCCTGTCCCTGATCACCAGCATCCCATCTGTCACCTGGTGTACCCAGGATGGAACCAGAGCTGGGATGTCCCTTCCCCACGTGCTGCCCAAACTCCTCTCTCTGGGGGGAAAAATGAGATAAAATCACAGGATGTCAGGTTGGAAGGGACCCTAAGGACCATCTGGTCCAACCCTCTTAATATTGTTTTTGTGGGATGTCTCAGCACCCATTGAGCTTAATTTGGGGAAATCCACCCCTTCCCCTGGGAGACCATTCCAAGGTCTGGTTGTCCTCAGTCAAGGAAAGAGCAAGAGATGAAGAAGATTAACAGGAAACCTTTCCTGTGATCCCAGTTCCTTCCCAGAGTCCATGCTGGTTCTCTCCAGGCCTGAGTTTTCCCAGACACTGCCACACCACACTGGATCAAACTGGGAAATCAAATCCTCTTGAGATCTTCCCACCAGGGGTGCCCCCATGAGCATCCATGAGCATGGGCCCCACAGATCCCCCCTGGAGTGGCCAGTAGAGCCCTGTGAGACATCTGAGCATCCCTCCTAAGGGCCTCAATCCCATGGGAGATGGAATTGGGATGGATGGGACTGATTTGGCAGGCAGCCTGGGACCAGCTTCCTGCGTGTGGCTCTGGTTGCTTCAGGAGCCTCCGCAGATGCACGGGGGCTCTCTGCCAGCTGAAGTCCCCTGACATTTTAATTTGGTGCTTATTTTTAATTTTTTTTCTTTTTTTTTGGCTGATAACACATGATTTTTTAGAAGCAGTTTTTGCAGATCCTTTGTTTTGTGGAGGAGCTGTGTTCCCAGAAAACCTTGTGTTAATCAGGCGATGGTTTCAGCTTCTGTTTGGCTCAGGGGAAGGAGAATCAGATTTGAGTCAAACCTGGGAAGAAATAAGAAGTTGTGTTATTTTGAATTAGGATTTCCTAAATTCAAATCAAAATTGGCTGGAGACAACAGAACAAAACAAAACAAACACAACAAAAATACGTCCTAGCAACCATCAAACTGTTGAAAAAAAAAACAAAAAAACCCCTCAAAACAATAAACAAACAAAAAACACAACCAAAAAAGAATCTGGGAGAACCAGGGAAGGGATTTGGACTTTAAGCCACCCAGGATGCCCCAGACCTGCTGGAGAAGCCCAGGGGGATGGAAGGGGCAAAGTGTTTGAAGTGAATTTCTGGAGAGGTGATGGCTGAGAATGTTCCAAGGGGAAAGGATAGGTCTGGTAAGGGAAGGTGGAGAGGTGTAAATGCTCTTTCCTTGTGGCCTGAGATTAAAGGAGAGCACTGGCATGAGCACAGCTCTCTGAGATAGCCAGACATCAATTTCCCAGGCTGTGACCTCTCTTGTAAACATTCCTCTTGCATTCAATTTAAAGTCCTCCAGGAGCACAGATGAAGTTCCCTCTTACAGCTGAACAAACTATTTTAAAACAATTGTGTTGGTAGTGCATCCAAGGGCCTGGAAGGATCCATCCAAGCCCTTCAGCCCTAAAACTGCCAACATTTCCTGACCTGTTTCTCTCCTGGGCTGCCTGGGGAAGGTCTAAGGTGGTGCTGAGACACCCAAGGCAATGAGGTTTTGATGTGCTTGTCTTTTCTTCATCTCTCTCATTTGTGTATCTCTGCTTGAGCTTTTCATAGAATGGTTTGGGTGTGAAGGGACCTTCAAGCTCATCCCATGCTCAGGGACACCTCCCACCAGCCCAGGGTGCTCCAAGCCCCATCCAACCTTCAGCACTGCCAGAGATGGGGCAGCCACAGCTTCTCTGGGAAACCTGGGCCAGGGGCTCAGCACCCTCACCCCAAACAATTTCCTCCTGATGTCTCACCTAAATCTCCCCTCTCCCAGTTCCAAGCCATTATCCCTTTTCCTATCCCTCCAGGCCCTTGTCCCAAGTCCTTCCCCAGTGTCTCCCTGTTGCAGCTTCCTCTACAGACAGCTGATGGCTGTGGGGTGGGATGTTACCTGGGGCTGGGAAGGGGCTGTGCACACCTTCTGCCTGTTCCCACACTCCAGTGGAGTCATTGAATTCTCAGATATTGCACTTTGCAGTTACCTGGTCTGCTTTTTACTTTCGTCTGCTGCCTGTGGCTACTTCTACTATAGCATGAATATAGTAGTTATATTATAACTACTATAGCACAAATCATAGGATGGGTGTGGTTGGGAGGGACCTTAAAGATCATCCACACCCACCCCCCCTGCCCATGCTCAGGGACACCTCCCACCAGCCCAGGGTGCTCCAAGCCCCATCCAACCTTCAGCACTGCCAGGGATGGGGCAGCCACAGCTTCTCTGGGAAACCTGGGCCAGGGGCTCAGCACCCTCACCCCAAACAATTTCTTCCACACGTCCAACCTTTTGTTGTCATTAATCTACACTGTTCTATGACTGCTGGTGGGACAGAAATTGGGATGTGGTCTTCTTGTGGCTTTTAAATGTGTTCTTCAGTTTCCCACCTTTGAAAACCTAACCGTGGTCCTTGGGAAAGCAGGGGGATGGTAGCACTTCTGCCATGGTCCAAAAAGCTACGTTGAGTTTGGCTTCTCCTCCAGCACAAAAGGGAAGAGCAAATGGTGCTGAGGCTGGATCAGGCAGAGGAGGAGAGGGGGAGGAAGAAGGAGAGTGCTGGGAGAAAGTGAGCACAGGAGAAGGAAGCAATTCCCATCCCCATTCCGCTTGGAGAAACCACCTGAGGTTTCTAGCTAACACCTTGATCAGAGCCTTTCCTGAGAAGTGGTGGATAACTCAGGGAAAATCTGTATTCCTATTCCTGCCAGGAGGCAGAGGAGTGACCTGTTTGTCCATGCCCATCCTGTTCTCTCCAGCCACACTCCCTTCTCCTGCCCTTCCTCCTTCTCACAAGTCACCGGCTTCTTCTCAGCTCAGTTGCCTGATTCCAGCTTTGTCTCTTTTTTTTTTTTTTCTTTTTTTTTTTGCAGGAACTGAGCGAGTTAAATTCCACGACAGTGAAGAGCCCCACCAACACTGTGGCAGTGCAAAACCTCAAAGCTGGCACCATCTACGTCTTCCAGGTGCGGGCACGTACTGTGGCTGGGTATGGCCGCTATAGTGGGAAGATGTATTTCCAGACCATGACTGAAGGTGAGTGAGTCTCCAGCTGCCTCTGCATGAAGGTGACACAGGGGCTAGAGACACTTGAACAGCCAGCAGCTCCAGCTCCCTGGCTCTTGCACCCATGGAAGGTGCTTTGGTGACTCGACCTGTGTTTATTCAGCCTTGAAAGACCCGGAGAGAGGCCCAGGCACTCAGTGGCCCATGCAGAGAATGGCATCATCCAGGTTCTGCCAAGCTGTTCTGGCACGGGGAGGTGTTGGCTCAGTTGGAGTGATGAAATTTAGGATTTCCCATTGCAGGGTTGTGGATGACAAACGCAGATCTGGGCCTTCTGTTTGCTGAATTTGTGCTGTTAAAAAAATAAAACAGGCCGAGCCAGTTTTTCTGTCCCTGAGGCCAAGGAGCAAGGCACAGCATGCATGCAGCCATGGGACTCAACTTTCCCACCCAAAAGGGATCCCTCCATCCAGCTTTTTCACAGGGCCACATTCCCACATGGATCCACTCTCCCAAACCAAAGCCACACCAGGAAGCTCTTTTAGCAAACATGGTCAGGACCGGGCTCTTGAGTTTGTTAGTGTAGCCCCATTCTCCAACTCCCAAAGCTGGGATTTTCCATTGAATTATTCTCTGGGCCCCCCCCATGCCTTAAACCACCCAAAAAGCTCCAGGTGACAGCCCCCACACGAGCTCTAACACCACAAATAACATCAACAATAACCCTCAGCCCACAACTAAAACCAACCCAACCCCTCAAGGATAAAACAAAGCCACCCCACCAAAATCCACACGAACAAAAACCATCAACAGTTTCCACCCCAAACTTTCAAACTCCACCAGGACCTCCCACCACTAAACCCAACACCAACACAAACCCATAACCTACAACCCACCAATCACCCCGAGTCTCCGGAAATGGGTCTGCCTGTAAGGAAACTGAACAAAACCCACCAACATCCCCCACCCTAAATAAACCATAAACAGCACCAAAGATACAACAGAAAGACCTAAACTCCTTAACCACCCACAACCAGCACCAAACCAACAACCCCATAATAAGGAGACGGATTGGACGCAACTGCCAATCCTCCCACCACAAAACAGAATCCCTAAAAAAGCATAAAATAGATCATAATTTCTGCTTGGCCTCTGCCCAGGTCCTGTGGCTTGAAAAGCCACCACTGTCCTCTTCAGCCATAGAAATCATTTCATGTGTCCCCTCTTCCCCTCCATAAGCAGGGACTCTTCTGCATCCACTCCCATCACACCTCGTGTACCCCTTGCATTCCACGTTATTGTCCCCACTTCCATGTGTCCTTCCCATGTCCCAGTAACCCCATTCCCTCTTCCCTGTGCACCAGCTGAATACCAGACCAGTGTCCAGGAGAAGCTGCCCCTGATCATCGGCTCCTCGGCGGCAGGACTGGTGTTCCTCATCGCTGTGGTCGTCATCAGCATCGTCTGCAACAGGTAGGGTTGGCCCAGCACGAGACCTAGGGGGGAGGAAAGGAGGATGGGGAGGGGAAAAACTGCCCTGCAGCCCCCAAGGACCCGTGGTGGGGCTCAGGACTCCCTTTCTTTCCAGAAGACGTGGATTTGAGCGCGCCGACTCCGAGTACACTGACAAGCTGCAGCACTACACCAGTGGGCACAGTAGGTACCCCAACCCCTGCCCAGGCCTGGGCACTCCTCTCTCTGCAGTTTTTCTTCCTCTTCTCTCACTGTTCGTGCCATCTGGGGAGGGCTCAGACCACCTGGCGTGTCCATGTGCAAGCAGGAGGGACCTTGGTGCTGTCTGGACCCCTCAACATCCACTCTCACCCCAGTTCCTGCCCTGCCTTGTGATGGCCATGTCCTCCAGACCTGTCTCGTGTTGGCCATGCCCTCCAGACCTGTCTGCCTTGTGATGGCCATGTCCTCCAGACCTGTCTCGTGGTGGCCATGCCCTCCAGACCTGTCTCATGATGGCCATTTCCTCCTGCCCAGTCTTGTGATGGCCATGTCTTCCAGACCTGTCTGCCTTGTGATGACCATGTCCTCCAGACCTGTCTCATGATGGCCATGTCCTCCAGACCTGTCTCGTGGTGGCCATGCCCTCCAGACCTGTCTCGTGGTGGCCATGCCCTCCAGACCTGCCTTGTGATGGCCATGTCCTCCAGACCTGTCTCATGGTGCCCGTGCCCTCCAGACCTGTCTGCTGTCAGTGCCAGCACTGTCTCTGCCTGCTCTGCAAACCCCCCCTGCCCAACACCCCCTGAACCCTCACCCATCCCTGAACCCTCACCCTCTGCTGCTGTGCAGCCCTTGGCCACCACCACACCTTGTCTGGCTACTCCAACCAGTTTCTGGGCAGCACTCAGGTCCCTTTTCCAACCTCCCCAGGTCCTGCAGGATGCTCTCCTCCTGCAGGAACCTGGAGACCACCCCGAGCTTTTGCCTGAGCCCATCCCAGTGCTCCCAGCTTCCCAAGAGCTATCAGATCTGTCTCTATGTTTAGGTGTATAACACAGCACATAACATGCCCTCTCTTGCAGCCTTCCTCTTCCAACACCCCCAACCCTCACATCCAGCATTCCTGCTCCAGGCCTTGCTGCACACCCTGCCTCACCCTGCTGCACCCTCCTTCCCCACATCAACCCCAGCTCCATGCCCTCTGCTGGGCTTTCTCCTCCCTCACCACCATCATTCCACTTGGCTCCAGTCTCAGTTGTTCCTCCCCTCCTGTTACACTTTGTAGCTTTGGGATTTCTCTCTTTTTTTTTTTTTTTTATGCCTCCTTTCCATACAGACCTGGGCCTTGCTCAGGAAATGGGAAACATTCAGCAAAGTTTCAGTGCAGAATTCACTGCTGGTTGGAAAGGATCTCTGAGATCATCAACTCCAACCCTTGATCCACTGGGGTTCCCAGACCACTGCCAAAGCCACCCCCACCCCATGTCCCTCATCCCCACATCTCCGGGGCTCTGAAACCCCTCCAGGGATGATGGGGACTCCAGCCCTGCCCTGGGCAGCCTGGGCCAGGCCCTGACAACCCTTTCCAGGCAGAAATTCTTCCCCAGCTCCAACCTAAACCTCCCCTGGCACAACTTGAGTTGTGCCCAAAGTTCCTCTTGTCCCATCCCTTGTTCCTTGGGAGCAGAGCCCGACCCCCCCCTGGCTCCAACCTCCTCTCAGGGGGTTGCAGAGAGCCAGAAGGTCTCCCCTCAGCCTCCTCTGCTCCAGGATCAGCACCCACAGGGCCCTCAGATGCTCCTCACAACTTCTCCAGACCTTCTCTGTGCTCTCCAGCCCCTTTCTCAGCTCCATTCCCTTCTCTGGACACTCCCCATCCCCTCAATCTCCTTCTGGCCCAGAACTGACCCCAGGATTTGAGGTTCTCCAGCCCCTTCTCCATGCTCTCCAGACTGTCACCGAATACCTGAGGTTGGAAGGGACCTCAGGGATCATTCATTCCAACCTCCCCACCATGGCCAGGGACACTTCTCATCCCCACAAGGTTCTCCTTCTCCTTGCTCTCCAGACCCTTCCCCAGCTCCCTTCCCTTCTCTGGATATTCTCCATCCCCTCAATCTCCTTCTGCTCCTGAGGGGCCCAGAACTGACCCCAGGATTTGAGGTGCCCAGCACAGGGACCATCCCTGCCCTGCTCCTGCTGGCCACACCAGTGCTGACACAAGCCAGGATGCTGGTGACCCTCTAATGCACTAATATTTATTGTCATCCATCTCTAATAGTCCTGTGCAAACATGACTGCATGTTCTTTCTCAAACTGCTTTGCTGTGTCTGCTTCATGCCTTTGCTGAGATAAAAAAAAAACAACTCTCCCAGAAAGAGTTTTCTCCTTCCCTCAGTGCCATCTTGGGTCTGTTTGGCTGACTCTCTCCATCCCCTTTATGCAGTGACTCCAGGGATGAAGATTTACATCGATCCCTTCACTTACGAAGATCCCAACGAGGCTGTCAGGGAGTTTGCAAAAGAAATTGACATCTCGTGTGTCAAAATCGAGCAGGTGATTGGGGCAGGTAGGTGACTTGGGAACATTTAGGTGTCCCCCAGAAGCAGAGTCCTTGCTGGTTTCAGGCTTTGGTGAGGCTTTAGCCTTATAGGGACTGGAAGGACTGATGTCTGTAAGGTCTTCCACTTAGCCCCAGCCTGGGCTGGCAGGATTTAGGGGGTGCAGAGCTGGAGAGGACTGGGAGGACTGGTTTCTGTAAGGTCTTACAGGACCTGGGCTGGCAGGATTTAGGGCGTCCAGAGCTGGGGAGGACTGGGAGGACTGGTGTCTGTAAGGTCTTCCACTTAGCCCCAGCCTGGGCTGGCAGGATTTAGGGGGTCCAGAGCTGGAGGGGACTGGGAGGACTGGTGTCTGTAAGGTCTTACACTTAGCCCTAGCCTTGGCTGGTGGGATTTTGGGGGGTCAAGAGCTGGAGGGGACTGGGAGGATTGGTTTCTGTAAGGTCTTCCACTTAGCCCCAGCCTGGGCTGGCAGGATTTATGGGGTCCAGTGCTGGAGAGGACTGGGAGGACTGGTTTCTGTAAGGTCTTAGCCCCAGCCTGGGCTGGCAGGATTTAGGGGGTCCAGAGCTGGAGACAAGTAATTCCTGTGTGCACATAATACCCAGTGCTCCTCAGCAATGATGTGTCCACCCCCAGGGAGGTCTTTGGGAGGAAGCCCAAAGGAGCTGGTGGGTGTGCAGGGTGGGAGCCCCTGGGAGCAAGGCAGAACTTTGGGAAGCTGACAATCCTTACCTGCTTCCCTCTTTTCCCAGGGGAGTTTGGGGAGGTGTGCAGTGGACATCTCAAGCTTCCTGGCAAAAGGGAGATCTTTGTGGCCATCAAGACCCTGAAGTCTGGGTACACGGAGAAGCAGAGGAGAGACTTCTTGAGTGAAGCCAGCATCATGGGGCAGTTTGATCACCCCAACGTCATCCACCTGGAGGGGGTGGTGACCAAGAGCTCACCAGTCATGATCATCACTGAGTTCATGGAGAACGGCTCGCTGGACTCCTTCTTGCGGGTAGGAGGTCCCAGGAGCATCCAACCCCTGTGTTGGGCCAGAGGAAAAGGGAAGGGGAAGGTTCCCTTCAGTGCCCAGCTGCTCTCAGAGGTCTGTGTTACTGGAGCAGAGGTGGAGGTGACACCAAGGCTGGCATCTCCTTCTCTGTGCCAGCCTGGCCGTGTGCCACATCTGCCAGCTCTGCCTCTGTGGGCACGGAGGGACAGGCATCATGCAGCTGGAACACAGCAGGAATTCACCTCCAGCTGCTCCCTCTGAGTATTTATGTCTCTGAATTTGAAAGGGATCATTCCTTGTGTTGCAGGGAGGTGACCTCCTTGGTAGGAATTGATTGTCCCTTCAGCACCCTCCTGTGCAAGGTGTGGCAGATCTCTTTGGTAGTGATGCCCATGGGTGACTTCCAGCCCATGAAGCTTCTCCCTTCTCCACCCTCTTGTTTTGAGAGAAAATCCCACCTACTCATGGCACTGCTCTGTGTCAGGGTTTAACACTGGCCTGGCAATTAATATGAATAACAGATGCTCTTTATTAAACCCCCTGCCTGATGAATGAGAGAGAATAAGGGAGAGAGACTGATGGGTTGGAAACCAAACTACCCAGCTTTAATGAAACAGTGATGATAAATAGGAAAAATTACTAAATTATACAAATATACAGAAAATTGATCCCAGGTTCCTCCCCCCTCTCCCCCAATAACTCTCCCATCCCCACCGAGGCTGCAGGGCAGCCCTGGGAAAGTCCAGGCTGGAATCCTGGGGTCAGGAGCAGTTGGGAGCTGGAGGCAGAACACAGAGATTCAGGCTGGGATGGATCAGGAGCACAGGCAGAGGAAGGGATGGAATCCTCCCAGGATGCTGAAGCAAACAGGGACAGGCAAAGAAGGGGAAGCAGGAAGGGGTTTGACCCTGGTGATCCCTCCAATTTATCCTGAGTATGAGGTGTATGGGATGGAATCCTCTGTTTGGTCAGTTTTGGTCATTTCTCTTGTCCCTTCCTCCCCAAAGGAGGGTTTCAGGTGTGAGCTCTTGACTCCTTTTCTCCTTCTGGAGGGCAAAATGTTCCTCAGAGCCGAGCAGTGCTTTGGTTCTGCAGCCCATTCTCCAGCAGTAACTATAACCATGGAGTGGGATCAGTCCCAGCAGCTGCCACTGAGAACCTTGCTGTTCATTTCAGCAGTGCAGCTCCTTCTGAGAGACTGAGCTGAAAGCAAAATTAGACAGAAAATCTCCTTTATCCTGGCCCAAACCAGGCCAATGTTCCTTGACACCTGGTGCAGACAGGATGCTGTTTGTGCTCTGACTTTTCTCCTCTCACTGGGCCCTTTTTTCCCAGCAAAACGATGGGCAGTTCACAGTGATCCAGCTGGTGGGAATGCTGCGGGGCATCGCTGCGGGCATGAAGTACTTGGCTGACATGAACTACGTGCACAGGGACCTGGCAGCCCGAAACATCCTGGTCAACAGCAACCTGGTCTGCAAAGTCTCTGATTTTGGCCTCTCCCGTTTTCTGGAGGATGATACATCTGATCCCACCTACACCAGTGCCCTGGTAAAGCTGCTCTTCCAAAAAAAAAAAAGGGGGGAAGGGGGAGGCAGGGAGAAAGGAGATCCCTTGAGCTGTGTGCTCTGAGATGGGAGCCCTGGGAATAAGGGGTGGGAAAGAGCAATGGAATGAGCCAAGGAACATTTCCTCTTGTAAGATCCTGGTTTTTGTCATTTCTGTGAATAACTGAGCCTCTGCCAAAGATGTCTGCAAGGATTTACCTGGCCTTGATAAAACCCTTTAGGTGGGATGATGGATTGTATCCACCCAGCCTGGACCATCTCCAGGTCCTCCAAGATGCTGTCCTGAAAAATTTGTTGCCAGATCAGCAAGTCTGGCTTTTTTTCACCTTCACTGTCCAATCATGCTGTCCAGGAGGCCATGGCCCTTTTTGATGTCACAGGCTCAGCCCTAGGAATGGCAGAGTGAAGGGTGCAGGTTGGGTGAAGCCATAAAATCACAGGATGTCAGCTTGGAAGGGGACACAAGGATCATCAGGTCCAACCCTTCTAATATTGCTGATGTGAGATGTTTCAGCACCCATCAAACTGAGACATCAAGCTTTCCAATGTGGAGGAATCCACCCCTTTCCCTGGGAGACCATTCCAAGCTCTGACTCTCCTCATGGGGAAAACTTTTCCTCTTGTGTCCCATGGGAATCTCCCCAGGAGCACCTTGTGCCCATTGCCCTTTGTCTTATTCAGGGCACTCCTTGTGATTCAGATCTTTCTGAAGGACACAAAGAAACATTCCCAAAAATGGTTTCATGGCCACTTAACAGCTTCCCAGGAATGCCACAAGTGCCACCAAGGACTTGGCTGAGGCTGCAGATTGGGCACAGATAATTTGGAGACTTTATTGATTGTTTGGTGAGATTGCAGCCAGGAGTTCTGATAAATCCCACTGGCTGCAGGGATGCTGCAGGATCAGTGCCCATCCCAGTGCCAAGAGGACTTCTTGGAAATAACTCTTGGTAGACCTGGGGCTTGGTCTGTAGGAGATCATCTTCCTTTTGAAGCTGTCATTGATGGGATGTCTGGCATAGTGTGTTGTTTCAGTAGCTGAATACCTAACAAACACCTAAAAATGTGCTTATATTCTCATCTGAGCTTCAAACATCAACCACTGAGTCGTCTACACTCACCTCATGCCTCTTAGGAACACCAGGAACATTTATTTTTCACATGACCTTACATCCAATTCCCTTTCCTTGTGTTCAGACTAAATACCTGGGAGCTTTTGATGGTTACCCCTGGTTTCTATTCCTGTACCTTTTCTCCCTGCCATTTCTTAATTTATTTTTTCTTGTAGGCACATATATAATACATGATGACAGAATGTGTGCACCCTCTGTGACAGAGAACCTGAAGAAGTGGGATTTTCCTTTTAAAACTGCACCATCCTCCAGTGTCCCAAAATCCACAAACCTTTTTAAGTTATTATCCCAGTGTCACCTTTTATCCATGGATGGGCAACAGCCACAAGCTAGGGATGGCTTTGGAGGTTCATGCTGGACCTTAGGAAAATCCAGTCTCAGTGAAGTGATTTCCCATGAGGATCCTTCAAATATACCCAATTTCTATTTGAGGACTTCTCTTTTAGCCAAGTTTAAACCCCCCTGTTTGTCAGGAGCTCTGTTGAGATGATGCCTGATGGAGAGAACATCAACTTTGGGATGGAATGTTTGGTTTCGCCCTCTTGTGGAAAACAAAATATTTTGGCTGAGCTTTGTGGCTGTGAGATGAAGGAGCATGATGGGGTTTTCATTATTCCAGCATGGATAGGGGCTGAGTCCTCTCAAGTCCCATCAAGTTCTGATGTTTTCTGACTTCAGAAGACATGGTAGGGATTCAGTAACAAAAGGTAATGTTCTTTAATCTTCCAGCAGCCACAAAACACAGACAATTTTTGAATTTTCCAGCACAGGGGAATATTTGCCTTTCAGAAGGTCCCTTGAGTTGTAAATCCTATGACCCTGGTGGAAAAGCAGGAGGCCCAGAGCATTCCCATCCCCGTGGCCTCATGCACACTAAGGGAGAGGAGAATCCTTGTGATTTCTCCAGGGCTCTCATTGCCCAGCAGGACCATAGGAGGCTCCATTGCCCACCCAGTCCATCCCATTTTCCACAAGTGACCAAGGATGCCATTCCAAAGCAGATGATCACTCCACCTCTGTCTCCAGAAATAGGCAGGATCAAAACCTGCTGGATGGTGGATGTGTCACCAGACTGGCACCTGAGGACTTGTGCTGAAGAGGATGGTAAATCACTGAGCTCTGAGACTACAGATGGAGAAAGCTGAGGAGGAGGATGTTCTAATTCCTTTTATTCTGCTCTGGAAATGGCTGAGTGGCAGCAAAAGAGTGGATGGAGATCCAAAGGGGATCAGGCAAGGTTGGATAGGGCTTGGGGTGACCTGGTGTAGTGGCAGGTGACCCTGAAGGGGAGGTTGGAGCTGGATAATCATTAAGAGCTCTTCCAACTCAAAGCATTCAATGATTCAAAGATTCTGTGGTCACTTTGGCTGTTTCTACACTTAGAGCTGTTCAGTTTTGTACAAGAATGCCCTACAAGCACCTGGGATGTTTGGTCATGACCAAGACATGCAGTAGCAAGGTGGAAGGAGCTGGGTTTGTTTCACGTGAGGAGGAGAAGGCTGAGGGGGTACCTAAACATGACCAATTGAGGGGTAGTTACAAAAAAGACAGAGCCAAACTCTTCCCAGTGATTCCAGAGGATTCCACAAGAGGCTTGGGAAGTTCCAGGTGAAGAACAGGAAAAGCTTCTTCCCTACGAAGGTGTTGCAGCCCTGTGAGAGGTCAGCCCTCCAAATGGGAGGAATCACCATCCTGGAAGGTTTCCTGGACTTGGCTGGACACAGGGATATCCCTGTATCCAACCTTGTGTCCATCCCTTCCTGCCGGGGCTTTGCTGGCATCTTGGATGCGCGATTATTTTGGACATTCCTCTTTTTCCCTTCCAGCTCTTCCAGCAACCATGGATATTTTGTCATGCCCAAGACATCCAGTAGCAAGGTGGAAGGAGCTGGGTTTGTTTCACGTGAGGAGGAGGCTGAGGGGGTACCTTAACATGACCAATTGAAGGGTAGTTACAAAAAAGACAGAGCCAAACTCTTCCCAGTGATTCCAGAGGGTATCACAAGAGGCTTGGGAAGTTCCAGGTGAAGAACAGGAAAAGCTTCTTCCCTATGAAGGTGTTGCAGCCCTGTTACAGGTCATCCCTCCAAATCCTGGAAGGTTTCTTGGACTCGGCTGGACACAGGGATATCCCTGTATCCAACCTTGTGTCCATCCCTTCCTGCCGGGGCTTTGCTGGCATCTTGGATGCGCGATTATTTTGGACATTCCTCTTTTTCACTTCCAGCTCTTCCAGCAACCATGGATGTTTGGTCATGCCCAAGACATCCAGTAGCAAGGTGGAAGGAGCTGGGTTTGTTTCACGTGAGGAGGAGGAGGCTGAGGGGGTATCTAAACATGACCAATTGAAGGGTAGTTACAAAAAAGACAGAGCCAAACTCTTCCCAGTGATTCCAGAGGATTCCACAAGAGGCTTGGGAAGTTCCAGGTGAAGAACAGGAAAAGCTTCTTCCCTACGAAGGTGTTGCAGCCCTGTCACAGGTCATCCCTCCAAATCCTGGAAGGTTTCTTGGACTTGGCTGGACACAGGGATATCCCTGTATCCAACCTTGTGTCCATCCCTTCCTGCCGGGGCTTTGCTGGCATCTTGGATGCGCGATTATTTTGGACATTCCTCTTTTTCCCTTCCAGCTCTTCCTATTAACCATCCTCTCTGTCTTTTTCCTGCAGGGGGGGAAGATCCCCATCCGATGGACAGCACCTGAGGCCATTCAGTACCGAAAATTCACCTCAGCCAGTGACGTCTGGAGCTATGGAATTGTCATGTGGGAGGTGATGTCCTACGGCGAGCGGCCCTACTGGGACATGACCAACCAAGATGTGAGTTGTTAGGAAACCAGGAGCAGAAACACTCAAAATGGGACCATTGCAAGGCCAAGGGATGGCTACAGGGAGAACTTTGGCTTTTGTTCTGGTGCCATTGAGAAATTAGGGCTGGTGCAACAGCCATGCAGTGGGGCAGGGTTGAGGTGAGCATCCTCAGATACCCAGGGTTAACCTGGCCCTGGTTAGGAGACTGATGGCCATGGCTCATCACAGGTGGCCAGCAAGGTTGAATGTCACCTGAACAAGGCTGGCATCACCCCCCAGAACACCACGAGATGCAGAGGGCTGGGAGTTGAAGTTTAGAGGTGGTGGTGGTGGTGGCTGAGATGACAGAGAGTCCCTCTGCAGTCTGGTTGGCTGTGGTGCTCACCTCCAGGATCCAAGAAAAGAAACATTCTAAATTAAAAGAGGTTTATTTGCGAGTGCTTTGACCTCTTTTTCCCCTCTTGCAGGTGATAAATGCCATCGAGCAGGACTACAGGCTGCCACCACCCATGGATTGCCCAAATGCCCTCCACCAGCTCATGCTGGACTGCTGGCAGAAGGACCGAAACCACCGACCCAAATTTGGGCAGATTGTCAACACCTTAGATAAAATGATCCGAAACCCAAACAGCCTGAAAGCCATGGCACCTCTCTCTTCTGGGTATGGAGCTCTGTGTCCTCTCCTCCTGTGGCTTCTGGTGGCCTTTGTGTCCTGGTGGCCACCACCCCTGATCTCCCCCAGGCTGGCTGTCCTAAAGGCACTTGGCTTTTGTGGGTTGGACCTTTATAGGAAGGGCATTAAAGTTTCCCCCTCCCTGGACAGGTTGGAGCTGGTGAAGACAGCCAGTTCCTTGAGTTGGATGGTGCATTCCTAGAGGGACATCTTGGTTTCACATCCATGAGATTGCTGGGTGGGTGTGGGTGCTTTGGGAGTGCTCCATGGGGCATCTTGCCTGCTGTGGAGGCAAACAAAGCCTTGGCAGGCAGGTGGTGATCCCTGGACTAGATGACGCTACACTAACTTGTGGGAATCACTGTCCCCATGATGAGAATCTTCTTCCTCCCCTTGTGCAACCAAGGTTTTAGAGCTCCATCACATCAGCTTTGATGGCTTCGACCTTTCCTGTACCAGCTGCTCCAGAAATATTTTCCTGATGCTCTTTATAACCTACTGATCAGGGGGTTACTTCTCCATGCTGGTCCAGGTCCCTCCAGCTGCCAGGAGGTGCAGAACCAGCTGTGTTTTGGGTGCTTTCCTCCCTGCTCAGCCCCCATTTCTGTGTTTCAGGATGAACCTCCCCCTGCTCGACCGCACAATCCCGGATTATTCCACCTTCAACACTGTGGAGGAGTGGCTGGATGCCATCAAGATGAGCCAGTACAAGGAGAGCTTTGCCAGTGCTGGCTTCACCACCTTTGATGTAGTATCTCAGATGACTGTAGAGTAAGTGCCCCAAGCACACAACTGGTTGCACTGAGTTGCTCTTTATTTTCATGCAGTGTGGTTTCACTTCTATGACACTTTATAGCTATAAAGTGATAGAGCACTACAGCACTTTATATACTACTTTGTGTACTCACTTTTAGGCTACTCAGTTTCTGCAGAAAAGTTCAGTTTTGCAGTTTCTGCCTTGTCCTCTTGTCTGTCAGAGGACCGTGTGTCTGTCTCTCACTCCTGATCTATAAAATTCCATTTCCAATTAACTCCCCCTCTAAAAAAGGTCTCTAAAGATGGAACAAATGGAGATTTCAGGTCCACCTCAGGCAATTACAAACCACTCAAGAGCACTTTCAGACCCTGCATGCCTCCTGGATACATGGTTTGTGGGATGATAGAGACAAGCCTGCTGCAAGCAAAGCTCTGCCTGAGAAAGGTCTTTGAAGGTCCAGATGGTTTCAAGTTCATTCTGAATTGCCCTGCATCCAACTAAAAATGTGGCAAAATCTTAGGAAATTCTGCAGAGGAATCAGGGAGCTGAAATCCATTGGTGGGGCTCTGATACCTCCAGTGAGAGACTGGTGGTTGGTTCCAGTCAGTAAACCCAACTTAAAGCCATCTGGAAGTGCTGCCACTTTTCTGTGCTTGGTAACCAGGAAGATTTTGGGATTTGGTGCCTAATTCCAGGCTTTAAATCTCACAAAGAATCAGCCAAACTGACCTTCCCTGTCTTATTGCTGCCAGGAAATGCCCATAGCAATCCTGTCCTGATTCAGAGCATCCATGGTACAGAAGATCCCTCCAAGGCTCCAGGGATGCTTTTGGCACTCCATAGGCTGTGTTGAGAAAGCAGGAAGAGGGGCCATGGAATCTGAAGGATAGGGAGGAAGAACTTGGAGCAGACACAGGGACATCACATCAGCACCACAGTCCAACCCTACCTCCTGAATGCCATCCCTCCAGAATTCCTGGCTGAGCTTGGAAGGGACCTTAGGGATCATCCACTCCAACCTCCTTCCCATGGGCAGGGATGTTTCCTATCCAGTCAAAGCCTCATCCAGCCTGGCCTTGCCCCCTTTTCCTTCTTCCTGCTTCCATTGCTTGAACAAAGAGAAGGTCCAAAGCAAGCTCTGAAGAAAACACTTGTCACACCTCCAAGAGGATTTTTTCCACCTTTCCTTGGAGCTTCTGTTTCCCCTTCTTTGCCCCTTAAATTCCACTCCAAAACAGCCAAGGGTTTTGCCACATTTCTTAAAAGTCTGTTCCTCACACTTAAAGCAACTGAAAATCCTAAAATCACAGAATTGTCAGGGTTGGAAGGGACCTTTAAGATCACCCAGTTTGATCACCAGCCCCCCTGCCATGGGCAGAGACCCCTCCCACCAGCTTAGATTCCTCAGAGCCCTGTACAGCCTTCCAAACTTCCAGGGATGGGGTTTCCACCACCTCTCTGGGCAACTAAATCCTCTAAATCCCAAGAGTCAGGAATTCCTGACTGAGATTCATCCACCAAGAGGGAGATGAGTAGCAAACTGGGTTGGAGCCATCACAGATTGGACCAACAGAGTCATGCTCAGGCTCTTGGCATGACTTTGAATTTTCCCAGGTGCCAAATATCCATAAAAAAAAAATAGAAATAGTGCAAAAATGAGATTCAGCAAAGAGAAGCAGCAAAATCTTAGCACTTCACAGCCTCATCAGATCAAAGCAAAAGGAGCAAGAACAGCCCTGGGCTGCTCAGAGGTAGTGAGATTGACACTGCTGAGGGTGCAGCACATCCTGCTCGTATTTCTCCAGGGATGGAAAAAACTGGGTTACTGTGTCACAAAATGATTGAGGGAATCCAAACCTGCAAAGAGAGCAACAAAAGGAGGGCAGAAAACCTACAGCAAATTCACTTGGAAGCAGTGAGCAGGGGCTGAGAGGGTTGGATTGCACCAGGCTCTTTGGTTTCACCCCCTCTGCTGAGGTTGTCGAGAGCCTGGGATGCTGCAGGTGGAGGGAAAATGGAAAAATTGGGAGAACAAGCCAAAAAAAAAAGTCAAAGTGCAGGTTTCACCCTCTGCTTTGCACTTGTGAGTCAATCTGTGGGGACTTCAGGTCCCTCCACACCAGGCTCCAGGGGGATGCTCAGACATGGGCTTGTTCTGCTGTGAAAGTTTGATGATTTTCATGGTGGTTTTTTTGTTTCTTTTCCTCCCAAAGGGACATTCTACGAGTTGGGGTCACTTTAGCAGGACACCAGAAGAAAATTCTGAACAGTATCCAGGTGATGAGAGCACAGATGAACCAAATCCAGTCTGTGGAGGTTTGAGTGATGTGTCCTCCTCCTCCTCCTCTTCCTCCAGGCTCTGCTCCCCTTTGCCCCTGTGTGTCTGAGCTCCAGGTCTTGAGTGTTCTGCATGGACCAGAGACAAGCAGCTGCTCTGAGGATCATGGCAAAAGGAAAAAATGCCCTGGCATTAATACTGAGAAGTCACCCAGAGCTTCTAGAATCAAAGCAATGGAAAAAGGGAACGAAAAAGAACAACAACAACAAAGAAGCTACTGTTTTGGAAAAAAAAACCACAACAAACCCACAAAAAAACCCCAACAAAAAGAAACCTGTGAAATGTTTTTAAATAATAAGCAATTGCATCCTTGAAAAGGGCTCCAAGGCCAATGGGAGTCTCCAAAGGAAGAGAAAATAGCAGGTTCATCTCTTTCCTCTTGCACAAGGCTGCTGCAGCTGGGCCCAGACACCTCTGGAGCAATGAGACTTTTTCAAGAAGATGAATGCAAGAAGATGAAGAATCATCAAGAAGATGAATTCTCAAGGTGTGATGAGAAGCACTTCCCTTTCTCAGGTGGGATGGGGGCTCTGGGGATGTCCTGGAGCCAACAGTCCTTCCAGAAAGCCCCTCTGAGCAAATCAAAGGGGAGAGAGAGCTGAAGCTCTTTGGTGCTGTGGAACCAAGTGCATCTCAGAAGCTGATATGGACTGCTTCAAAAGTTGAAGACTTTTTTTTTTTTTTAAAAAAAAAAACAACAAAAAAACCCACAAAAAAATCCACAAACAGAAATAAACTGAGACTAGAAGAGGCTGTTTCTGACAAATGAGAAGGAATCTGTAACACTTGGGGGGTGGGGATGGGGCCAACCAACCCTTTTTCCATCTCTTATTTTCTCCTCTCATGGAACAGTTTTGTGAGTGACAAGTTTCCTAAGGGTCCATCCAGCCCCCCCAATGGCATCATTGTCTCATACATATCATATGCACAAGACTTTTAGTGATGTCCTCACTAGATGCCAATGATCTTTTCCCAGAAGACTTCCCAAGTACAGTATGTAGTAGTTTTTGATTACAAATGCTGACGTGTACCTTTATTTTTCAGTTGTCATTGTTGGGAGATTTCTCCTTTTCCCTTCTTTTGTTTTCCCACCAGTTTGTGAGTTTTGGGGGTTGGGAATTTTTTTTTTTTTTTTTTTTGGTTGGCTGGGTCTTTTTTTTTTTTTTTTTTTTTTTTTTTTTTAAATGAACAAGAAATGAGATCTCCAAGCATCATATCAATTCAAGAGCTTAAACAATCCCTTCCCTGGGGAAGGAATAATTGCAGCTTATAGACAATTTGCCAGGAGAGAGAAAAAAATTTTTATATGCACATTTCCTCCTGTTTGCTTGGTTCTTATTTTAGATTTTGTCATGGCCCAAGGGGGGGGGGGGTGGTGTTCAAACTTTTGCCAGTTTTGTGCCAAGATGAAACGAGCACCTGCTTGATTCAGGGCTGCAGCATCACAGAGGGCTTGGGGAGGGGATTTAAGGGGGGAGGGAGGGAAAGATGGGGAGGACAGATAGGGTTTGGGGGCTGTGACTCCACAGCTGGATCTTGGAGCCCTTTTGGGGAATTTCTGGCTGCTTGGGGAGCTCTGAGCTTGGTGTTTGTACCCCCTGAAGGCAGGGGAAGCCCCAGCCTCTGAGAGGAGCTGGTGGCAGGAGGGTTCTGGGAGTGTGGATGATGTTGGCTTCCAGGTTGGGGATGGTTCAAGCTCAGCAGGTGGTTTTTTGGGGGTCTTCAGGGTCTTTGGGCACTTCCCTGGATGATGTGCTGGGAATCACCTGGGGGAGAACCTGGGACAGCAAAAACTCTGAGCTGGGAGCCCAGCTCTCCAGAGGCAAATTGTGGTAGGAGCTGAATGGTCAGTGAGTGGATTTCTAAATAATTGAAATAAATGGTTAATTACCAGCTCTTTGGTGGGTGTAAGAACCACCAAGCAAGTGCAGGGTGGGGTACAACTGAGAACTGGGCTCATTCTCCCTGTTGAGCATCAGATGAAAGCCACCCCTGGCCACATGGGACATTATCCCACAGAGCTTCTGGCCGTGGCCACATCGTTGGTGTTTCTAGGACCTTGTCTGGCATTTCATGGCATTCCTAGGGCCCTCCCAGCAGCATGGGGTGTTGTTCCCTGGGAGCTGGTTTGCTGGATTTGCCAGGAGCTGAATCCAAAAGGAAGTGTGTCTGCTGAGGATGGAAACCCCAAGCTGTCTGGCCCTCCATGGCCAGACTCCATGTCCCTGGGCTGCTTATGGAATATCAGGCTATTTATAATATTCTTGGCATTTCCCACTTGCAGCCCAGACCCAACAACTTGTGAGTGGCACCACTCTGCCCTAGTCCTCTGCTCACTCCTCCTCTCCCAGTGCTTGGTGCCCAAGCTTCAGCAGAATTCCTTGGAGGAATTTTCCCTGAAAATCTGAAAAAAAAAAACCCTAAAATCTCTAGTGCAGGGCTGTGCTTTCAGTTGGATAAATCTGTTCTTGCATCCAAAAGTGCATCTGTAGCTCTGGGGACTTCAGAGCAGCTTTGTGCTGGGGACACAAGGACACCTCCTGTGCCCAGTGTCCCCAAAGTGTCCCCTCTGGCAGTAGTTTTGTTGCTCCATGTCACTTTTGGAAGGCAGAATGTGATGGGGAGTGAGGGCTGGGGGAGCTCTTGGCATGAAACCAGGCTGAGGGATTGGGGTTGTTCAGCCTGGAGAAGAGGAGGCTCCCAGGTGAGCTCAGAGCAACCTTCCAATATCTGAAGGGGCTGCAAGAAAGCTGGGGGAGGGCTTTGGACACGGGGGGGTAGGGAGAGGACAAGGGAAATGGGTTAAAACTTGGAGAGGGGAGATTTAGGCTGGAATTTAGGAAGAAATGCTCTGCTCTGGAGCCAGGAGGAGAGAGTTGGGGGTGTTGAGGCTGGAGAAGAGAAGGCTGCAATGGGGAGACCTTAGAGCACCTTCCAGTGCCTGAAGGGGCTCCAGGAAAGCTGGGGAGGGACTTGGGACAAGGGCCTGGAGGGATGGGATGAGGGGGAATGGCTTGGAACTGGGAGAGAGAGGGGAGATTGAGGTTGGAGATGGGGCAGAAATTGTTTGGGGTGAGGGTGCTGAGCCCCTGGCCCAGGTTTCCCAGAGAAGCTGTGACTGCCCCATCCCTGGCAGTGCTGAAGGTTGGATGGGGCTTGGAGCACCCTGGGCTGGTGGGAGGTGTCCCTGAGCATGGCAGGGGGGCACTGGGGGAGGCTTTAAGGTCCCATCCTGGTTCAGCCTGTGTATCTACTCAAGGCTTTTAATGGTCAGGAAACAGCTTTGCAAGAGCAGGGTGTAAAACTCAAAGATGTCACCTAAAACCACCCAAAATGCTGGGAGAGGGCACCCAGAGAACCAAGAAGCTGCTCCCTGTCCTGGGGAAGTGTGAAGCTGTGCTCGGAGCTGCTCATCTGGGGTGTTCCCATCTCACCTGGGGTGTTCCCATCTCACCTGGGGTGTTCCCATCTCATGTGAGGTGTTTCCATCCTCACGTGGGCTGTTCCCATCCTCACCTGGGATGTTCCCATCGTCACGTGGGGTGTTCCCATCTCATGTGGGGTGTTCCCATCTCACTGTAGCTGCTGTGTCTGAACAAGGAGCAGTTGTCCTTGGAGGTCAGGCTGAGGGATGCAGGGTGCTGTGCCTGCAGCTGCCTGTAGAAAACTCACCAGGAAATTCCCATGGGGCACCTGATGCCCTTCAGTTGTCCTTCCCAGACAATTCTTGCCTCTTCTCTGCCTTCCCTTCCATTCCAGCAGGCACTAAGGAAGAGCAGTGGGCACCCAGCATCCCTTCAGGGCCAGGTGTTGTTAGACAGGGCTTGGAATGGGCACTTCAGGTCTTCTTCATCTGGAGATATTTTATCTCCAGGCACTGAATCTCCTCACTAGATACACATCTACCTACCAGACCCAACCCACTGTGAAGGAAGGGACAGAGAAATCACATCCTTGGCTTTTTCTTCTGGTCCAAACCCCCCCCAGGGTTGGTACCAAAGCAGCCCCTTCCCATCCCTTTATGCCAGGCACTGCTGCCTGCATTTCACTGCAGGATTACTGGAGAACTGGACCTGCAATGGAAGAACTTCTGTAAAACTGCTGTTTTCTCCATCCCACAGCTCTCTTGGGTCAGTCCCTTGGTTGTCAATGCCTCTGGCACAGGCTCCAGTGGAGGGCAGAGGCACTGGAGTGATTTAAACCTTGATTTCATGGACATCAAATGTAGTCTGGTGAAATATGGGTCTAGAGGGGAAAATCCAGCTTGGTGGGGAGAAGGCTCTTGCTAAAGCTGACACTGTGAAATAAGAGCTGTGCATGGGTGTCTGCAGGAATACTTAACAAACATCAGCACAAGGGGATTTTCAGGCAGCTTGGTGGGATTTTCACATTTCCCCTGCACTTTTCAAGCTACCTCCCAGACCTTCCTCCCTGGAGGTCTTCAAGCCCAGCTTGGATCAAAGCCTTGGGCAAGCTGGGCTGGGTGAGAGGTGTCCCTGGGCATGGCAGGAGGTTGGAGGAGATGATGTCCAAGGTCCCTTCCAACCTTATTCTAGGATTCTGTGATTTTATGACCTTGCTTTCACCTCTTCTGTTTCAGCCCTGTCTGGTGATGGAGAGCTGAGCAGGATCCAGGCTGAGAAAAGAAAATTATTTGGCCAGGGATAAATTCAAATGCTGCAGAGCATCCCAGGGCAGAGTGGAGCAAGCAGAGCAGGGGTGGACAGTGAAAAGTTCCAATATTTTTAGTGGCTCATTTTCAGCTGTTGCCCTTTTTGTGGCAAAAGGAGAAAGAAGGCTGTGAGATGCAGCACTGCCAGGAGGACTCCCTGTGCCAGTTGTGGGAACACAAAAAGGGGCACTATGGATAAATTATCTCCCCCCCTCCCCAGTAGGATCTCAGAACTACCTTCCAGAAACTTCATGGGTTTTTTTTTTTTGTTCTCAGCAGCTGAGGAGCTTGCTGGCCACAGTCTGGCTGCTCCTCTCCATCACATCCTCACCACATCTGGGTAAATGGGGCTGGCACAGGGTTTACCAGTTAGGCACTGGTCTTCCCATTCCCATGGAGCTTTTTATCCCATGCTGGGGCAGCAAGAAGAGCTCCAAGTGCCTGGGAGCACATGGAGTGATTCCCCCCATGGGGCAGGGCAGAGGGGGATGCTGCATCCTCATCTACCTCAGGCTTGGCCATAAAGGGGCCACCAAAATGTCACATCCTGCTCTCTGCAGTGGCAGCTCCAGCACAGAGTGAGGATGTTTTATCAGCATCAGGTGCTGGCTGCCCCAGTAATGCTTTTCCCACCTCCCTTCAAGGTGTTTGAATCAGTTCTTTGAGTCAGTGCTAAAGGAAAGGTTCTTTCCCAGTAAGCATCACCCAGGCTGCGGTGGCTGAGGCAAGAAAACCTCTTGGGGAGTTTGGGGCAGTGGAGAAAACTTCTTGTTCTATTTTTCAGGTTGATCTCTTGGAAACCTGGAGTCAGGGTTTGAATGCTGCATCCTTAGCAGTTGTATCCTCTAATGATATCATAAATCTGTGCCTGCCATGTATGGATGGATCCAGAGTGGCTGGAAATATCCCTGTTGTCTGCTTTGCTTTACTGGAGTCTATTTGAAAACTTTATTTCCTCTCCCTTCCTGCGTGTCTAACTTGAGGCTGATTTACTGCAGGTCTTTCTTCCAGCTCCAGAAATTTTACATACTTAACAAGTTCTTCCCATGCAGGATTCAGCATTTCCTCCTTCAGAGTTATCTGAGCAACTAATGGAGCATTGACTTCATTTTTTATCTTCTGCTGGCAGCTCCCCAGTGCCATACAGGGGATCATTCCTGAAAATGAGCTTTGCTGGGCCACCCTCCTCTTCCTGAGCTGCTCCAGGACATGCTCACAGAGCTTTGTATCCATCACTTCAGCCAAATGACATCCTCAGAGCTGCAGGATCTGAGCTCTCCCTCCCAGTGCTCAGCCCCGTCAGATCCTCCTTTCTCCCATCATCTCTCCAGCTTGGTTCCATCATCTTCCCAGTTCAGTGCAGTTCCACCCCTGGCTGTCCCACAAGCAATTCCCACCCAATTATTCTCTTCTCTATTGCTGATTTCTTCTTGTCACTGCTGAGAGGTGCTGGAATCCTCCTACTATGCAGAATTCATGTGGGGTTTTTAATCTCAAGCCACATTTTGTGCTTCTCTTCAGACTTTTCCAGAATAATTTCCCTTCTTGGAGACAGGACAAGGTTTGGGCTTTGTTGGCTTTCAGTGTGTGTTGCAACCTTCCATAATTCTCCTAGAAAACCCTCTTCCCTCTGCATACATTCTCTGGGATTTACCTAATTGCTCTTCCTCTCTTTTTCCTTCCAGCTCCACTGACAAATGATATCTGCAGAATTTGGGGACTGGAAGCATGAAGTCTCCCCACAAATCTTTGTTTGTCTTACAATTGATTCAGCAGTTTCTCTCTCATTTTTTTTTTCTTTTTCTTTTTTTCTTTTGTTTCTTTGTTTGTTTTTTCCCCAATTCTGGAATAAATGCCTCTGCTCTGGGGGAGGGCAGCAGCATTCCCACTCCTGTACCCCTTCCTGATCCCTGCTCACCCCAAGCACAGACTTTGAGGTTCATTGTGCCCCTGATTTCCATTCCTGCAAACCAGGGCTTGACCTCGTGTGCCTCATTATTTATTTGTTTTTCAGGACTTCCACTTTGCCTTCATGAAAAAGACCAAGAAATGTTTGGTTGATCCTTTTTTCCACTTCTTTCATCCCAGTTTATTTCAGGAATTTTTGCAGTTGCCTCCACTGCAACTTCTACCTCTAATCTCAGTCCCCAGCTCCTGCACTGGCATCACTGATGGTTCCTTCTAGGTCTGGGATTAAACTTTGTTGAGTCTTCAGTAGCCAAACAGCAATTTTAGCAAAAATCATGGAAGGAATTCCAAGAGGACTGGGGGGAAATAGGTTCTTCTAACCAGAAGCTGACAGGCAATTCCCTCCTTCCCCCAAGCTGCTTTTCTTCTGCTCTACCTTCAGCTTGTGGTCCCCTGAGCCTGGGGGATGGAGGGTGACAAAAAAAAAAAGCACCAGACCCCCCTAAAAAGTGTCACTCAGGCATTGGGGACAGCAGCCTGGGATGGATGGTGTGGCCCATCCAACCCTCACCTGGATGTTCCAGAGGGGGGGAATAAATGTGAAGCTGATTATTAACAAGTATTAGCACTCAGTAGCCTCCACATGAGGATGTTGCTGTGAGCCAGAGAAACTCTGATGTACTTACATGCTGGCTGTGTGCTCCTCAGTTCCAAAGGGATCCATGGAAACAAGGAAATAGTCAGGGATGGGCCTCAGGAAGAGCCAGGAGTCTTTGGGAGCTATAAAAGAGAAATAAATTCATGTGTCTGGCAGAGCTCAACCATGATGGCAGAAAATTCTGTGCCCTGAAATCAGGAAAGATGTGAATAAAGGGGACTGAGCAGCAGTCACTGCTTCTCACAATCCAAACACCAAGGCAGGGAATGTTCTTGCCTGCAAAGCACAATGATTGAAGTTTGGGACTCATTGACTCCATGGATGCAATGAGTCCCAATTTCTCCAGAAAATGGGGAGAAATCTGTGGGAGGGAAAATCTGTGCCACACAAAAATGCCTCTTCCAGATTTTCCGTGTCGTGGGTGCCCAGGGGTGGGGGGTGTATTCCTTTGGTACCCCCCTATCCCTGGGAATGACACATTTGAAATCCCTGGAAAGCCCCAGTGCTCTACTGAGCAGCACTGATTTGCCATTCTTCACTCTTCCTGGTGAAGGTTTTTTGTGAGGAATGTCAGAGGACTTCCCATGTCAGAGGAATTCCCCATTTGCTTCCTCTTCCCAGTTCATCCCAGGGAATCCCAGCAGGAAGGGCACAAGAAAGGAGAGTGGTGAGCCATGCTCTGGATGTGGAAACTCTCCATGGAAGCATCCTTGTCTCAGACCTTCTTTTATGAGATGAGATGAGATGAGATGAGATGAGATGAGATGAGATGAGATGAAATGATATGAGATGATATGAGATGATATGATTTGATTTTTAGGAATCAGAGAACCTGATTCCTAGAGAGGGCTGCTGGGGTAAGGAGAGGTCCCTTCCCTTTTTTCCTTCCTCTTCTCTGGGTTGGTTTCTGACACCGGTGCAGTGATGAGCTTGGGTATCCATCCCTGAGTCCAAATGGTCCCATGAGAGCTGCCTCACAGATGGAAATGCAAAAAAAAAAGGAGCCTGGGACAAACTGCTAACCTGAGCAAAGAGGTCTCAATGCAATGGGCTGGGGACATGTGTGACATCCCAGAGTCACCCCAGAGCCAGTGTTGAGTGGGGGAACTCCAGAACAAGCTCCAGATGGATGTAAAATCCAAAGTTCTGTTCTTGGGGGATAAGTTGTTCTTGGGGACAACTTAGAGCTGGAAGGGAAAAGAGCAGAGCTGCTGATTCTCTAAGCTCTCTGATGTTTTGGTATTTTTTTCTCTGAAGATTTCTGATCCCAGCAGCACTGGGGTACTGTGAGAATCACAGCTTTTACTGGAGGACAGCCCAACCCTCACCTGTGGGTACCAAATCCCATGGCTGAGGCTTCCAGGTTGCCCATCCCACCTCCTGGTGACCCCTCTGGCTCTTCCTCCCATACCTGGGCACCTCACAGCACATGTCCCAGAGGCAAACCAAGGCTTTCCACAGCTCTGGGTACAGAGAAACAAAGACTGACAGCCACAGAGGGGTTAAATTCCTGTTCAAACAGCTCAGTTCTGCTTGCAGGAGGACTCAAAATTCTGTGGTGCTTCTGGAGTAAGGATTTTCTCAGGCTCCTGCAGCCAGTGGGTTCCTCAGGGCAGGACAAGCCCTGATCATCTTCCCTTCAAGCTCCAGAGTTTTTTTTCCAAGCTGTTCAATAGTGGAAGGAAACGAGACATCCCAGCTCCCCCTCCCCAGGATCAGCCATGTGCAGAGTGGACAGAGAAGTCTGGACATCCCCTGTCCCATCAAACAGTGAGGAACCCACCTCGTGTAGGTGTGCAAAGAAATATTCCCTGGAGGCTGAGGGTGTTGGAGTGGCTGAAAATGAGCTTGGGAGTTTGGGGGTGCTCTGAGACGTGTCCCTTCTGCCAGGAGAGCAATTCTTGGTGCTCACATCTCCAGGCAGTGCTCCTTCCAGGTCATCAAGGTTCTCCTGCTGGGGTCCTGGCTTCCCTTCTCTGCTCTTTGTAATGGTCTGAACCCCACAAGATAACAGCACAGCCCTTCCCAGGCTTCTGGAGCAGGAGGGGGAAGAATCAGGGACTGGGGATTTACATCTGATCCTTCACTTGTGGATCCAAGTCTAGATCCTATGTCAGGGGGAATTCTTTTGGATGCCAGGACCTCTTCCAGTGACTTTTCTATCCACTTTTCAGCATGTAACCCTTTTGCTTTTTTCATTCCTGGACCTCCATCACCATCCCTCTGTTCTCTGCATTATTTTTTTGCCCTCTGTCTCTTCCCCAGTAGAGGAGGGCTGGATGGTTTGTCTAAGTTTGGGCCATCACCAGGGATTCCCTTCCTTGGAGCTGGCTCATCCCATCTCTGCAGGGAAAACCTGGTTTTAGCTTCATCACCACCCTGCCTTTTTCTCTTTCCTCCCTGGACACATCAGGGACCTCCCATCCTTCCTGATCAGGAGGTAAAGAGTTGTGTGAAACCTTGTGTCAGGATCCTTGGTCTTGTTCCCATTGGAACAATTCAGGGCAAAGATTCCAACCCTGCCTCTTCCCCCAGGGATAACTGAGCACAGGCTGAGGACACAACTCCTCATCCTAGATCTGCTTTGGAAATGCCCAGCCAGGTCTCACTCTTTTCTTATTCCTTCTTTTGGGGGGGGGCTGGGAGGTCCAGAACAATCCTTCAGGTCCCTTTCTCAGTCTTGTGGGAATGTCCAAGCAGTTGAAACCAGATCCAAGCAGGGGCAGCTCCTGATGGAGAACAGAGCCTGGGGGTTGAGTGTCCCAGGAAAAGCTGTGACTTGGCCAAGTTTGGTCTGAGAAGGGAGGTGCAGGACAACCAGGAGCCCCCAGGTCTCCATGCAGGGTGAGCACAGCTCATCAAAACCCTCCCTGTGCAGCCCCAGGTCCTGGATCTCCATGGGCTTCTGGGGAGCTGGAGAGCCAACACAGCTCTCCAGGTTTCCACTTGAAAAAGCTCCTTGCAGGGAAGAGCTTTTTCCTAAAGGCCAGGAATTCAGGAATTCAAGAAGGTCCTGGAGGGCAGGAGGCTTTGTGCTGAGGTCTGAAGGGTGAAAAGATGAGGAGATGGCAGGGATGTAGCAGGGAAGAGGGTGGTGGTTTGGTCTGGAGAAGGCTCAGGGAGACCTCATCACTCTCTACAACTCCCTGGAAGGAGGTTGGAGCCAGGGAGGGGTTGGGCTCTGCTCCCAGGACAAGAGGCCATGGGCTTCAGCTCTGCCAGGGGAGGGTTAGGTTGGATATTAGGAAAAAAATCTTTCCAGAGAGAGTGATCAGGCATTGGAATGGGCTGCCCAGGGAGGGGAGGGATTCTCCATCCCTGGAGGTTTTTAAGAAGAGCCTGGATGTGGCACTGAGTGCCATGGGCTGGGAACCACGGGGGGGGATTAATAATTAATGACTTGATGATCCCAGAGGGGGCCTTTCCAAGCCTGATGATTCTGGGATTCTGTGGATGAGCACTGTGGCTCCTGTATGCCAGGGCTCTGGATTCCTGTGGCTTCTCCACCAGGACAAGGTGTGAAGCTTTCACTGGAAGAGCTGTGGAGGAGCTGCCCATGGCATAGGGAAGAGGGAGAGGAGATTTTTCTGGGTCCTGACCTCCTTGTCTCAGCTCTGGAGGATGGGGAAATGATTGATGTGTTTGTTCAGCTGCCCAAAGACAAATGTGTCTGGTCCATGCTCTGTCTTGTCATCTCCCTAACACTAATCCAAGGATACATCAGCTCCAGGGGTGTTCCCAGCCCTGGTTTCCTCCTCTCCATCATCCTATCTGTTTTCCATGGCCCTGGGGACAATGTAACACTTTTCATGACAGTATTTGCATTGATTTTTTTTTTTCTTAATTATGAATGGGGAGATAGTGTGCAGGTCCTTGTTACACAGGGATGTGTCTTCCATTCAGACCAGGGCTTCCCCTGGCTCCGTCAGATGTCTTTGGATGTTACTGAGAAAAAAAAAAAAAAAAAAAGAAAAAAAAAATAGAAAAGGAAAAAAAAATAAAAAGAAATCAAAAAGAAATCAGATGTATTTATAAAGGAAACAGAAACCCGCTGCTCCAATGCCTTTGTAGGAGTATTTTTAACAAAACATTTTTTCAAAATAAATGTGAATTGTAAAGTTTAAAGCATTTGCTTGTGGCTTTCTTTTCTAGGTGCTTTGACCAACTTTTGCCTTTTTCCAATAATCTGTTCAGGGGTCAGTATTATATCATGAAGGATACTGATCTCCTAGAGTGAGGAAATCATTCCCAGAACTTGTTTAGTGCCTGACTTGAGATAAACAGATATCACTGTTACCCTGCTTAAACCAGTTAGCCTGAAGAATTAATTAACAAATGGAGCCATTTGCAGAAAAACACTTTTTTTTTCTTTTTTTCTTTTTTGTTTGTTTTTGTCACTCACTTGGTCTTTAGTTAAAAAAAGCAGCTATGAATTTAGATGTGCATATCCCTGAGCATTTGGACTTAACAAATTTAGTGTGACCATGGAGCAAGAGGGGAAAACAGCCCTGGGACATTGCAGCTGCCCCATGCCTTGAGAAAAAACTGGGAACAGAAGGAAATTCAAGGCAATTCAATGTCTGAGCAACAACCTCCTGGCTTGAACCCCGTGTTGGAAGGAAATCACAGCTGTTTTCCTGAGTATCTCCCTCCCCTGCCTATAAAAACCCCACTGGAGTCACACGTGTGAGTGATCACTGCAACTCGGTGAAAGGAACAAGTTCTGGGGAAATTAACTCCAAATTCACAGATGACACCAAGCTGGGGGGAGTGTGGATCAGCTGGAAGGCAGGAGGGCTCTGCAGAGGGACCTGGAGAGACTGGAGAGTTGGGATGATCCCAAGGGGATGAGGTTCAACATTCCAAGTGCCGGGTCCTGCACTTTGGCCACAACAACCCCATGGGGAGCTCCAGGCTGGGCACAGAGTGGTTGGAGAAAGGGAGCTGGGAGTCTGGATTGCCAGGAAGGTGACCATGAGCCAGCAGTGTGCCCAGGTGGCCAAGAAGGCCAATGGCATCCTGGGCTGGCTCAGAAGAGCGTGGCCAGCAGGTCCAGGGAAGGGATTCTGCCCCTGTGCTCAGCTCTGGGGAGGCCACAGCTTGAGTCCTGTGTCCAGTTCTGGGCCCCTCAGCCCCTCAGGAAGGAGCTTGAGGTGCTGGAGCAGGTCCAGAGAAGAGCAAGGAGGCTGTGAAGGGATCCAGCAGAATTGCTGTGAGGAAGGGCTGAGGGAGCTGGGGGTGTTGAGGCTGGAGAAGAGGAGGCTCAGGGGAGACCTCATCACTCTCTGCAACTCCCTGAAAGGAGGTTGGAGCCAGGGGGGGGTTGGGCTCTTTTCCCAGGCAACTCTCAGCAAGACAAGAGGGCAGGGTCTCAAGTTGTGCCAGGGGAGGTTTAGGTTGGAGATGAGAAAGAATTTCTTTCTGGAGAGGGTGATCAGGCATTGGAATGGGCTGCCCAGGGAAGTAGTGGATTCTCCGTGTCTGGAGAGATTTCCAAAGAGCCTGGATGTGGCACTGAGTGCCATGGGCTGGGAACCACGGGGGGAGTGGAGCAAGGGTTGGACTTGGTGACTCTGAGCTCCCTTCCAACCCAGCCAATTCTGTGATTCTATGTTTTGATTTTAATTACTCCCCACAACTTCTCTGCAGCCTTCTTTCAACCCTTGGAGTCACTTGGAGCTGGGGTTTAGGTGATTGATAGAAATAATACAGGAAATCCACTGTGTAGACCATCACCTGTCATGATCCCACGTTCAGCTGCAATAAAGACTTTGACTCAGAGGAAAAACATCAATAATTTAATTCATAATCACAGATCTACGATGTCTGAACCTGTCACCCTACTTCTTTCCCAATGCAAAAAGAAATCCCTGCATCCATTTGCCAGGAGAAGCTTGGTAAATATTTCTGGAGTCAGAAGATGCTTCAGGATGGGCACCTGAACCTTTGGGTTGAGACCTGGACCTGCCAAATCCATTCCCTGCTTGGGATCAACCCAAAAACAGTTCTGAAATGTCTTATCAGGGAGAAATCCTGATGGGAAGCATTGGGCTGAAACAAATAAACCTAAGGAAATGGGGTTTTTTTGGCTGGGAATCAACATCACTCCTTCTAGCACCACAAACCTGGGAGGAGCCAAACTGAGCCTGGCTGTTCCCTTTTTTCTGAGGTTTTGGAAAACCTCTAAAGGTGCTCGGGCAGAAATCCTTGGTTTCCAGAGTCATGTCCCTCCTGGGGAGCAGCAAGGGGCACAAGCCAAGGGAGAAGGAAGGCTAGAAAAAAAAAAAAAAAAAGGGATCTCTGAGAGGGACCAAAGAGTTCTGATCCATATGGAAGGGGCTGGAGCTGCACATGCAGAACAAGCACTGAGGGGCTTGGCAAGGCAGAAAAAGCTTGGAGAGAAGCTGTCCCAGAGGAAGAGCTGTCCCTGCTTGGAAAGCTCCCTGCCCACCTCACTTGGGAAGAATGTTGTCTCCATCTGGGACCAGCCCCAATCTCTGCTGGAAAACTCCTGAACAAACGATGCAGCCCCAGGCAGCTTCCCAGAACTTCTCTGGGCACCCCCAGAGACAAATTTTCCCCAATATTGGTGCCAGGTTGGTGCATTTGACTCCCCCCATGCCCAATAACCCCTCCTAGCACCCCATTTCACCTCCCAGCCCCACTTTCTTTCCCAGGTCACCCACTCCCCTGAACTATCTTTGTGATGCCACAAGGCCATGGCTACCCTGGGTTCTTCCATCTGCATCTGGGTTCTTCCCAGAAATTCAGGGAAGCTCCTGAGCCTGTAACCTCCTGACAAACGTGGTGGAGATGGCATTTTGCACACTATGCTGGGAGGTGGAATATTGGGCTGGTAATAAATAAGAGCAAGGTGTCTGCCACTCCAGGGGAGCACTGGGGTGGGAATGATGCTGCTCTCCAAGTACCAGTGGTACCTGGGCTGTTTCCAGCCTAATTCCTTCATTTCAGAGCAAACTCTGAAGAAGGAACCTCAGCTGGATACGTTCCTATGAAAACTTGATCTGTCCAGGCTATAAACTTTTCCTTTCCTGACCCAGGATGGGAATTCTGGAGCACAACACAACTTCCATCCTCTCCCATCCATCCCCAGGCAAGTGATCTCCTTTGAAAGGCAGCTGGGAAGCCATCAGCAGCCCCAAATCTCCCCAAAACTTCTTTGTGGGGACATACTGGTGACTGCTGAGTGTGATCACTCATTTTCCTATGACACCCATCAACCTCAGGATGTTTTCCCTCTGCTTCCAGATGAATTTCTCTTCCCAGGCACCAGCTGAGGTGTTGGCTTTTATCTGCAATGCTGGTAATGAACCCTCAGCATATTTCTGACAGTCTGAGGCTTGGTTTCCTGAACAGATCAGAGCCCTGGTGCTTTCTTAGCATCCCCCATGCCACAGCTGATGTGGTTGATGCTTTCTGCACTGTCAGGTCGAGGTTTTCCCAGCCCCATCCAGGCTTCACCTTCTCTCTGCAAAAGGTGTGTTGGGTGTCAGGCAGACTTGGCAGCAAGATCTGCAGGACCAGGGTTATCTCTTGCCAGCTGAAGCATCACACTCTCTGCTCTGAATATTTTCTGCTCGCTTGCCTGTCTCACTCCTGGGGCTTTGCATGGGTTCTTGCTCTCTGATTTCATGTCAGCATTCCTTTAATTTAGGGATGATACTGGTGGTGTTTGGCCAAGGAGTATCCTTTCTGGTGTGGTTGTGCCTTCCACTGCCTTCCAGCCTGCATGAAATCTGCATTTCTCTTGGCTCAGGGCTGCCTTGGCTTTCTGCCTTGGCACAAGGCAGGGGAAGCCTTTGTAGCTTTGCTCACTGGTGGAAGCATTGATGTCTATTTCCCATTCAATTTCCTGCCTCTGCCAGGTTTCTCCCTTATCTCCTGCTAGTCAGAGCTTTAAAAAAAAAAAAAAATAGATATTTCTGCTATTTTGGTATGTGCTAGTGTCAGAAATGTATAAAATCTGATCCCTGGAGCCCATGCTTGTGTCCTGGGTATCCTCCTTTCTTTCCTTGGCTTTTTCTTGCATGATGATTCCTCTGATTATCAGATATAAACCCACTGTAAGGCAGCTTTCTTAAGGCACTGGGTCCTCTTTTGCATCTTGCTCCCCCCTACTCTCTATTTCTCTCTTTCCTTTTCTCAGCTTTGCCACATTTTGCTCCCCTTTTCTCCCGTTTTCTCCATTTACCTCTGGATCTGCTCCACTTGTGCTTTGTTCACACCCCTGGTGCCAAGAAAAAGAAGTGAGGGTCTGGGCTGTTCTCATCAAGGCTTTTTTGAAACCTTTCATCCTTTATATAAATGTTGCCAGGACCCTTCAGAGCCAACCCAAATACCCTGAGCACCCTTAGCTCCTTGTTGGGTGCTGAGAGTTCACCCTTTTTCACCACATTTTTTTGTGTCCCTGTGCTCAGGGCCAGGATCCAGTGCACATTTGCAGTTTTTATTTTCCATCCTCTGATAGCTTGAGCATTTTTAACTCCTTTTTGATGCAGGTTCCAGGCCCATTTGCAATGCAGATTCCTGCAGATTCCAAGCACCACATTTTCATGGGAACTGCTGGAACAGGAGTGGGAACTGAGACCTGAGCTGGTGCTGGACTCAAAGGAATGGCCTTAAATCCACTCTGGAAGTGATTTCTGTGCCAGAAAATATATCCTACAAGTTCTGGAGCTTCCTGGGATGATGGAGAAGGGAAAACCTCCAGTGGAAAGCCAACCAGCAAGCAAGGAGCATCCTTGTTACCCCTTCATCTCCCAACTCATCCTGTTATTTAGAGGTGTCAGGAGGGATGGGAACCTCTGGAATCTCTGGTCCAACTTCCCACTGAAACCAGAATTGTTCCCAACATGGAATCAGGACAACCCTGGCTTTTGGCTGGGTGAGTGGTGGACATTGGTCACCTCCTTGGTGGCCTTTTCAGAGCTCCTCTGGGTAAGGAGTTTTTCCTTAGCATTCCAGCAGAGTCTCTGAGGCTCCCACAGGCCTGCAGCAGGAGATAGAAATTGTTCTTTAGAGACACTCAAAAGAAGAATTAGAGTAACCCCCTTCCTTCCAGACACTCAGTGATAATTAGAGATGAATTTGGACTTCTTAAAAAATTCATAGCCAAGCTGTTGCCCTGTTCTGAGTGGTGCATTCTGAAGTTGTTTGGTGGCATAGCACACTTCTTTCTGTCATTGTTGACATCTGTCCTATTTTAATAAGACTCCAAGCTGTGTAGTTTTGCTCTCCTAGCCCTTTATGGCATATTTTGTTTAACATTTTAATATATACACTGGGGGTTTTGTTGTGATCTTGATGGAGAAATCCACTGAAGCATGAAATGCAGCACAACTTCAGTAAAGATCCAGGCTGACTACAAGTAAAAAAAAAAACCAAACAACCTGTAGTCCTTTGGATTTGTGGCTAAAAATCAATTAAAAGTGTATTTCAGGTCCAACTGATCTATATAAACTGCCAGGATGAGATAATATAGATCATAAGATGCTGTGGGTCTCAATTAATCAGCTCAGGCCACATCTATGAAAGTGTCACATTGGTGTTGGTTAGTCCATAATTCAGGAGAAGTTATGGAGCTGTGAATGCTCTGGATGGGAAGCTTTGCAGAGAGGTAAATAACTGTGGTGTCAGTGGTTTTACAGGGGAAGATGAATAATCAATTGTTACATCTCCAAACCAAGGAAAGAGGGCAGGGGGAAATGATTTCCCTTGTGTTGTTCTCACTAAATAAAACAAAACAGAGGAAAGTGATGGAAATGGCACTTTTTTTTTTTTTTTTTTCCTCCAGGCTGCCACAAACTCTCCAGGTGTCCTTTCTGCTTTTTATTTTACAAATGGCAATGATTCCAGATGTTTTGCAGGACAAAAGGTGGGGTTGGGTCATTCTGAAAATGCCCCAGGTCACCATTCTGCCCCCGTATGCAAGATGCTAAGGAAGAGTTTTTGCACTCCATAAAACCCCATTTTTTCCAGCTGAAAAGATTTCCCAATCAGAACATGATTTTTCACCCATTTCCATCCTTCTCCAGCTCTGTCTTCTTTGCAAATTTGTGATGAGCAACAAATCTGCCAGGTTTATAAATATATATATATATATTTACAGGTGTCTGCCTGTGTGTGATTAGCAAAGGAGCAATGTGTGCTTGGATTGGTTAAATAACACCATCAATCCAGGCAGGTTTTAGGAAATTACAGTGGATTATTACAGATAAAAGATGCTCAGAGCCCTGGTAACAAGGAGGGAGTCTCACTGAGCTCTTCCATGACAATAAATGTGTAAGGAAAGCAGAATCTCATGGAGTGAAAAGGGGAGGATGGACAACGATTGAGAAACCCTTTTTTTTTTTTTACAGGTTGAATTTTTTTTAATATATTTCTCGGGGGGGGGGGGGAGATGCAGCAAGAGAAGGACAATTATTCTATTTCTTTCACTGGAAAGAACAAAACTTCATTTGTTTGTGTCACTGAGAGATGGAAAAGAAGTTTGCATTTGCACTCAATGAACTGAGATCTAAAATTCCTGAAGATAGAAAATAACTATTTGCATACATTTGCTTCTGGCCTTTTCTGGTGACTCAGTTCTGCTCAGACTTTATTTCCTCCTTGGTTTTAACTCTAAGGCTGGCCCAGGTTTCCCAGAGAAGCTGTGGCTGCCCCATCCCTGGCAGTGCTGAAGGTTGGATGGGGCTTGGAGCACCCTGGGCTGGTGGGAGGTGTCCCTGAGCATGGCAGGGGGGGCACTGGATCATCATTAATGTCCCTTCCTTTCCAAAATAACCTGGGATTCTGTGCTTCTGTGATCAGTCAGCAGCTGAGCAGCTGGGGAGGGACTTTGGACAAGGGCCTGGAGGGATGGGATGAGGGGGAATGGCTTGGAAGTGGGGGAGAGAGGGGAGATTGAGGTTGGAGATGGGGCAGAAATTGTAGAGAAACAAGATAAACCAGGTGCCTCGAGTTGCCAAAGAGTGGGTGTGAGTCCACCTGTGCCTGGTTAGGGCAGGCCCCCTATTACCAGGGGGCCAATAAAGGTGGGACACACACCCACAGAGAGGAGCTCACTCTGGTGTGAGGCAATGGAGAGGCCAGCAGCTTGTTGAGCCTCTGGAGCAAGAAAGGCTCCTCCTGCTACAAGAAATTCCTTGGTGTGAGGGTGCTGAGCCCCTGGCCCAGGTTTCCCAGAGAAGCTGTGGCTGCCCCACCCCTGGCAGTGTTGAAGGTTGGATGGGGCTTGGAGCACCCTGGGCTGGTGGGAGGTGTCCCTGAGCATGGCAGGGGTGGCACTGGATCATCATTAATGTCCCTTCCTTTCTGAAATAACCTGGGATTCTGTGCTTCTGTGATCAGTCAGCAGCTGGGGAGGGACTTTGGACAAGGGCCTGGAGGGATGGGATGAGGGGGAATGGCTTGGAAGTGGGAGAGAGAGGGGAGATTGAGGTTGGAGATGGGGAAGAAATTGTTTGGGGTGAGGGTGCTGAGCCCCTGGCCCAGGTTTCCCAGAGAAGCTGTGGCTGCCCCATCCCTGGCAGTGCTGAAGGTTGGATGGGGCTTGGAGCACCCTGGGCTGGTGGGAGGTGTCCCTGAGCATGGAAAAGGGTTGGGAATTGGATGATCTTGAAGGTTCCTTCCATCCCAAACCATCCTGTGATTCTATGACCTTCTTCACAGCATGGGTCAACCCGTGACTGAATTTCTGTTCACAGAAACAAAGATGCTCCAGACAATTTTATCTGGATAAGGATTGGTAGCAGCCACTGTCCAGCAGCTCTACTGGATGCTCCCTTCTTCTAGTGCCATCACAAGGCTTTTTTCACCAATATTTGCCTTACACAAAGCCCACCCCCTCAGTTCTTTGTTTAAAGACCAATGTTTGGTGATTCCAGTGGAGATTTTTCAGTCCAAGTTGTGTTGTTGAAAAATATTTCGGGAAAAAAAAGAAAAAAACCAACACGACAAATCAAGGTCAGAGGAGAGCTCGCCAATTCAAACTGCTCACTGGCCTGGATTTATGATTTTTTTTTCTTTTCCAATTAACTTCACCTTCCCAAAGTGGGGTTTTCACACCCCTCATGTTAAGTAAATTGGTGCCTGGATTTTTATGAGCTTTGGCAGGAAAAAGTAGCCAGTGAACCAAGAAAAATCCAGAGCTTTTGGATGGGGGCACCCAGGATTTCAGGCTCGCAGCTGAGCCAAAGGGATGATTGTGAGGAGTCCTTTGATGAGGAAGGACAATCATTTTGATGTGATTTATAATTAAATATTGTTGTGCATCTCCTTTCTTCCAGAACCTCCTCCTGCCACTGGAGTTTCATTTGCTTTATTTATGCATCGGTGATGGGTTCTGAATGCCTCACGTTGATGGATATTACACTTGATGTTTTTCCTTATGTCCCTTTGGTGGTGCAAATGTGAGAAAGGGCAATGAACTTTCGATGACTCTTCTTGTATAACTAAAAAAAAAAAAAAATATTTTTTTTTTTTTTCCATTGGGTTCAAAAGTTCAGCCCGTCAGAAGAAATCATCCTCTTGGCGCCGTGGCGCGGGGGGCAGGAGAATTTGGGGGGCAGGTTTTTATCTTAGGGCGACAGATAATGACTCCAGGATGCAAATCTGAGGATTGTTGCTAGCACTGCCTTTCAAACCACCGTGTGGGTAAATTATTTGTTGTGTTTTTCCAACCCTCCACGAGCCAATGGAAAGGGTTTGCCATGTGGTGCGCTGGCTCTTGGCGCGCCGCTCGTCACCGTGATAGAGCCTCGGGGTCCCTTCAGTGTCTGCTCCAGTGAAGTTGGTGGAGTCAAAAGCACAGTTCTTTGGGTTGACAGGAAAGGGAATGACGGGATGGAAACATGGAGAAAGATCAGAGGGGAAAATCCCATCAGTTTCAGCCCACTGTCCAAGTCCATGTTGAACGCGGGGCTCGGGCCTTTCCAAATGTTTCTTCCAAGTGTGGTCACCTGGAGGGACTGAAAGGCAAAGAAGTCTAAAAATAAATGTGTCTAGAAAATAAATGTGTCAAGAAAAGGGCAAAATGAATGGTAAGAAAAGGCCATTCTGAGAAAGGGCCATCATTTGGGTGGCCAAGAAAAACCGAGCCAGCTTCTAGCATGGGGCAAAACCCCAACAAACCAAAACCCCAAACACCAACTTCACTGTCGTTAATGAGAAGAGTTTTCCATAGTTAATTATTTCTCTGAATGATGGGAGATGGACTTCAATGAAGCACCCTTGGCCACCTTGATCATCACTCAGCCTTCCCCTCGCACAGTTCTATGAGCTCAGGAGTAGAAAAGTCAAACAAACCACTTGGAGAAGGGGTTGTGGAAGTGACCTTTGTGATGTGCCTTAAACCAACCCTCCCAGCCCTGTCTGTTCTGGGTTTTGGCACAGCTTGGACAGGGAAATTCTGTGCTGGGTTAGGAACTGGCTGGAACGGGCCCAGAGAGTGGTGCTGAACGGGGCTGCATCAAAATGGCGGCTGTGGTGTCCAAAATGGCGGCTGTGGTGTCCCCCAGGGATCAGTGTTGGGCCCAGTGCTGTTCAATATCTTCATTGATGATTTAGATGAGGGGATTGAGTCCATCATCAGCAAATTCACAGATGACACCAAGCTGGGGGGAGTGTGGATCAGCTGGAAGGCAGGAGGGCTCTGCAGAGGGACCTGGAGAGACTGGAGAGTTGGGATGATCCCAAGGGATGAGGTTCAACATTCCAAGTGCCGGGTCCTGCACTTTGGCCACAACAACCCCATGGGGAGCTCCAGGCTGGGCACAGAGTGGTTGGAGAAAGGGAGCTGGGAGTCTGGATTGCCAGGAAGGTGACCATGAGCCAGCAGTGTGCCCAGGTGGCCAAGAAGGCCAATGGTATCCTGGGCTGGCTCAGGAAGAGCGTGGCCAGCAGGTCCAGGGAAGGGATTCTGCCCCTGTGCTCAGCTCTGGGGAGGCCACAGCTTGAGTCCTGTGTCCAGTTCTGGGCCCTCAGCCCCTCAGGAAGGAGCTTGAGGTGCTGGAGCAGGTCCAGAGAAGAGCAAGGAGGCTGTGAAGGGATCCAGCAGAATTGCTGTGAGGAAGGGCTGAGGGAGCTGGGGGTGTTGAGGCTGGAGAAGAGGAGGCTCAGGGGAGACCTCATCACTCTCTACAACTCCCTGAAAGGAGGTTGGAGCCAGGGGGGGGTTGGGCTCTTTTCCCAGGCAACTCTCAGCAAGACAAGAGAGCAGGGTCTCAAGTTGTGCCAGGGGAGGTTTAGGTTGGAGATGAGAAAGAATTTCTTTCTGGAGAGGGTGATCAGGCATTGGAATGGGCTGCTGATGATATTCCCTTCTTGTTTCCAGTACAAGATGCTGAGAGAGACTTCAGGAGAGCTCAGACACATGGTGCTGGTAGGGTTGTCCTCCCCACCACATCCCAGACTGGATTCATGTTTATTGGTGGCTCTGGGATGTTTGGAGCCCTTGGATTGCTCCACCTGGTTTGACTTGGGCAGAAGAACCCCAGCACTATGGCATTTCCCCAGTGGGATCCATCCCAAACAAGTCAGATGCCTCCTGGCCACAAAATCCTTCCACCCACCACTGGGAAAACCCCATGGCCCAGGAAAACTTGAACTTCTCCATCATGCCACCAGCCAAACCCACTTCTTCTCTAGGACTGCATGAACCGCATGTAAAAATGAGATGGGGAAGGGAGAAAACTTTGGATTTCAAGAGATCCTGGATGTCTGGGATGCTCTCTGGTAAGACTGAGAGATTTCCAACAAGTGGGATGGGGAGACAGCTCCTGCTTGGATCCCAAAACCATCTCCAAAACCATTTGGAGATGGTTTTGAGCAGCTGAGAGCAAGGCAGGAGCTCAGGCTGCTGCTGTTTGGAATGTGGGAAACTCATTCCCAACACTTGCTGAGCCATTTGCAAACCCCTCGTGCTCATCTTTGGAAACAAACTGAGCTTTGAAGTGGCTTTGGCTGGAACATGAAGCAGTTGCATGGGATGTGAGTGCCAGGGACGAAGTTTCAAGTTTCAAGAAGGGGATTGTGGAAAATCTCTGGCTGGACTAAAAGAAAAAAAAGGAAGAAAAAAAAGAAAAATAGGAAAAAAAAAAAAAAAAGGAAAAAAAAGAGTAAGAAAAAGGAAAAGGAAAGAGAAAGAAGAAGGAAAATGAAAAAGAAAAAGGAACATAAAAAAAAGTGAACTGTGTTTACTACCTCCAACATAGAATTTTAGCACTTTTAGCTCAACCTTTATTGCTCAGGGATCATCTCTGTCTCTGGTCATTTCTTTTTTTTTCCTTCTTGGTTGCTGCTCCGTGACTGATGAGGATCTCAGTAAAACACAAATTGATTTGCTTGGCTTTCATGGTCACCTCTGGATTGTAATTACCCAGGCAGGAAAAATTAATTAGTTGAGTGTGGGCTGAGTGCTGCTCTCCAAGCACTGCTGAAGCTTAATTGCAGAGCTCCAGAGAAGATGCTGATTCACACCAGGGCACAGAGTTTTGTTTTTTTTTTCCAGGGATAGAGGGTGAAGGAACTGAAGGTCAAGATGAGAAACCTTGGGGGTTCCAACATCAGCAGCTGCATCTTCTTTCCCCTCCTTAGCTGAGCCAATGAGGTCCTTCCAACCTGTTTGCCTCTTTCAAAACAAAAAAGAGGTGATTCTTTTAGTCATGTGAGTATCAACATGGATCTCTTGGGGGTTCACTAAAAAAAAAAATCTCAGAGCCAATCATTCTCTATGATAATAATAATAATATTTCCCATTTGGCAGAGATATTTCTCCTGGTGAGAGGTGAGGTTAGAATCATAGAACTGGCTGGGTTGGAAGGGAGCTCAGAGCTCATCAAGTCCAACCCTTGCTCCACTCCCCCCGTGGTTCCCAGCCCATGGCACTCAGTGCCACATCCAGGCTCTTTGGAAATCTCTCCAGACACGGAGAATCCACTCCTTCCCTGGGCAGCCCATTCCAATGCCTGATCACCCTCTCCAGAAAGAAATTCTTTCTCATCTCCAACCTAAACCTCCCCTGGCACAACTTGAGACCCTGCCCTCTTG
Source organism: Calypte anna (assembly GCF_003957555.1). Taxonomy (NCBI): domain Eukaryota; kingdom Metazoa; phylum Chordata; class Aves; order Apodiformes; family Trochilidae; genus Calypte; species Calypte anna. The sequence continues at coordinate 5,976,373 of NC_044266.1, read as the reverse complement.
TCTTGCTGAGAGTTGCCTGGGAAAAGAGCCCAACCCCCCCCTGGCTCCAACCTCCTTTCAGGGAGTTGCAGAGAGTGATGAGGTCTCCCCTGAGCCTCCTCTTCTCCAGCCTCAACACCCCCAGCTCCCTCAGCCCTTCCTCACAGCAATTCTGCTGGATCCCTTCACAGCCTCCTTGCTCTTCTCTGGACCTGCTCCAGCACCTCAAGCTCCTTCCTGAGGGGCTGAGGGGCCCAGAACTGGACACAGGACTCAAGCTGTGGCCTCCCCAGAGCTGAGCACAGGGGCAGAATCCCTTCCCTGGACCTGCTGGCCACGCTGTTCCTGAGCCAGCCCAGGATGCCATTGGCCTTCTTGGCCACCTGGGCACACTGCTGGCTCATGGTCACCTTCCTGGCAATCCAGACTCCCAGCTCCCTTTCTCCAACCACTCTGTGCCCAGCCTGGAGCTCCCCATGGGGTTGTTGTGGCCAAAGTGCAGGACCCGGCACTTGGAATCTTCAACCTCATCCCCTTGGGATCATCCCAACTCTCCAGTCTCTCCAGGTCCCTCTGCAGAGCCCTCCTGCCTTCCAGCTGATCCACACTCCCCCCAGCTTGGTGTCATCTGTGAATTTGCTGATGATGGACTCAATCCCCTCATCTAAATCATCACTAAAGATATTGAACAGCACTGGGCCCAACACTGATCCCTGGGGGACACCACAGCCGCCATTTTGGACACCACAGCCGCCATTTTGATGCAGCCCCGTTCAGCACCACTCTCTGGGCCCGTTCCAGCCAGTTCCTAACCCAGCACAGAGTGCTCCTGGCTGATCCATGGGCTGACAGCTTTTCCAGGAGGATGCTGTGGGAGACGGTGTCAAAGGCTTTGCTGAAGTCCGGGCAGAGCACATCCACAGCCTTCCCCTCATCCCCCAGGCAGTCACCCGATGATAAAAGGAGCTCAGGTTGGTCAGACAGGACCTGCCCTTCCTAACCCCGTGCTGGCTGGGTTGTGCCACCGTGAAAGGCTTTGCCTCTCCTCTTGCTGCAGCTGCTGAATGATTTATCTTTTGGCATCCCTCTTCCTCCAGGTCCATCGTTATTGGGTGAAAACTACACAAAAAAAAAGGTTTTTGGAGTTCTGCACTGAGTGGTCCTGCCTGGTGTGGATCAAAGAGTGGAGCATCACTCAGCCCTCACTTGCAAACTGGGATGGGTGATTGCCTGGGAAAAAAATGAGGATATGAAACTTGGCAAAGAATGGTTTTTTCAGACTGTTCCCAGCAGATTTTTGCAGCTTGGCTCTGGGTTTTCCTTCACTTCCCATATGTTCCTACCCACCAGCAAGTACCAGGACAGCCCAACAGGATTTTCCCATCACTGATCAGCCCTGCTCGTGGAATTTCTGATTAAATGAAGTGTCTTGCTAGGATATACATTTGTCCTGAGCTCAAAGTATTTTTATTTTGTGGGGTTTTGTGGGTTTTTTGGTTTTTTTTTAAGATGTTTACTGAAGATGTGGTACCCAGGCTGATGATTAGTGGAGCAGACACCAACCTCACCTTTTCTGTTGCTGTTCTCTCCGAAATTTATTGTCTCAGAAGCACAGTTTTATTGAGAAAAGACCTAAATCTTATTTTTCTGGCCAGCTCCACATTTCTTCCATGTTGCCTAGTAATGTTGGAATAGAAAAAAGTAATGGGGGGGTTGGACATCTACAACACCTCTGAGCTATAAATTTGGGAGTGAATTTACCTTTGGATTCCCATTCCCACTCTCATGTTTGCAGTTCAAAAATCCCCCCAAAATTCTCTTTTTTAGGTGGTCACTACCTCTTCCCCAGGACCTTCAGCTTCACTCTTGACCCAAGTTTTGTCAGTCCCACAGGAGAATTTTCCAGGCACGTTGGAGCTGTTTGGGCATCCCCCGCATCACAGAATTCTTCTCTTGGATTCATCCCTATTTCATCTGGCAGAGATTTGCCCATTTTCTACCTTTTCCTGCTGCATTTGGGTCACTGCATTGACCTCAGTTCTCCACCAGCTCCATGGGTTGAGTGTCTGAAGTTTTTCTAGGAAAAAGTTTTCCTTTCATTCCAAATCATTTGTGCAAAATGCAAATGCTTCTTGGGGGAAAAAAAAAAAAAAAAGTCAATTATCATTTAAATGATCTGCTTTTCACCAACTTACTGATATCCAGAATTGATATTTTAATCAAAGCATTGCCAAACATCTATCAAACTCATTTAAATAATTGCTGCTTTGCTGGCTTTACAGGAGACATAATTTGCTGTAAGCAAATGCAAATAAGGGAAGAGTGAATGTTTCCAAACTGGGTTTATTAGCTTTAGAAGAAATCTTCCTTAGAATCTGATAGATTGTGTGGAACAAGGAACATATGTTGGCTCCAGTTAATAGCAAGCATTTCAGAATCTTGGTAAATTAAAGAATTATTATAAATTAAATAATAATTTCCCCATTTTTACTAGCTTGCCTCTCTGTAAAGCTTTTTTTTTTCCCCATTAAACTGGATGATAACCACATTGTACCCTTTCTATTCCATCAAAACCTACATTCAAAAGCCACACATTGATCCACAGGATGCAAACTCTAAACTCCAGATTTCAGTTTTTCTGCCAGATTCCCTAAAAGCTGGTGCTGAGACATCAAGGATAATATTAAAAGGGTTGGAGCAGATGAGCCTTGAGGTCCCTTCCAAGCTGACATCCTGTGGTCCTATGATTCTAATTTAGGATTTTCTGGATTTTATGATTTTTTCCCTCTTCCAGGTGCAAAGTTGCAGGCTCCCTTTATCCACTTGCAGCTCCAGAAACCAAATCCCTGAAGGATTTTACAGCAGTAATAATTTTACAGTAAGAATTTTTTCTCACACAAAATCAGATGGATTTAGTTCATGTGCCTAAAAGTGCACTCATCCTACCAAGAAATGCTGCTAAATTCTCCTGAAACCACTTAACTTTGGGGAATTATTTCATAATCTATACATTTCTCCCTCCTTCCCTGCCTTTATTTATTCTTCTTCCAAAATGATGATGTCAAATCAACAGGCTTAGACTTGTCTGGCTCTTTCCTCACCTTCTGCTGGCCAGAAGTGTTCTATTTCTTCACTTCCCATCCTGGGGGCTTTGCAAAATTCTTGGAGCTCGTCCCTCCCTGATTTTTCAGGCTGCTCTCAGTGCTCTTCATGGGCTGGGGGAAAATCAGCTTTTTCTTTTACTTTTGAACCAGGTTAGGCAGTAGCTTCAGCTCAGATGATGTCAGGCCCAGTGCCCTGCCCTGGTTTACACTGGGAGCCCTGCTAATGCCCTTGGTCTCACCTTGTTCCTGCTCTTACCTGCAAGAAATCAGATTTCCAGTCCTAGCAATAAGTAACTTTTCATCTCTTTTTGCCCCAAGTGTGCAACTGGCCTCATTTTCTCTTCGTTCCCCTTGGTTTCTGTGGCTTAAGTACCATTTACCATTATTAATTTTAATTTCCTGTGTGAAGGAAGCTTGCAGTCATTCTTTCTTTATTCCAGCTGCTAAGCTCTCACATACACCTCTCCTCACTGCTCTCTTTCCCTTTTGAATTTTGAATTTTAAGTACCTGAGCCTTCCCTGCACAGAGATCCCTGAGCTGCTTACTCAGACTCAATAATTCATTCCCTTAGATTTCAAAGTTTGACTTCCTAAGCTTCCAAACCTCCTTTCTAGACCTACTTTGGTCCATCTTTGAAATGCAAAGTGAGGGAAGTCAGCTCTTGAGCACACTTTAATTCCAATTTTACTGCATTTAAAGCCATCCAGGAGCCAGGGCTAAAAACATCTCCTGTTTAATTTTTGAGGAGAAATCATCACCTGAAGTGTCTGAGCCAACATAAGTGATACTTATCTTTCAATCCACTTTTGGGATGTTAAAGCCTCCCAGAATCCCTAGGAATGCTGGAGTATTTGATGGCTGTATGGACACGGATCATGATCAGGCTGAGCCTCTGCTTCTCTCTGCAACAATCTCCCTTGGCAGGGTTTGCACCAAACCTTTTTTGTTCCTTTTTGTCATGGTTTAACAATTAAACTGAATAAGAGATTAAACTGAATTAAGAGATTAATCCCCCTCCCTGATAAAGAAAGGAGAGAGAATAAGGAAGAGAGACTGATGGGTTGGGAACTGAACTACCCAGCTTTAATGAAACAGTGATGATAAATAGGAAAAATTACTAAATATACACAAATATACAGAAAATTGATCCCAGGTTCCTCCCCCCTCTCCCCCAATAACTCTCCCATCCCCACCGAGGCTGCAGGGCAGCCCTGGGAAAGTCCAGGCTGGAATCCTGGGGTCAGCAGCAGTTGGGAGCTGGAGGCAGAACACAGAGATTCAGGCTGGAATGGATCAGGAGCACAGGGAGAGGAAGGGATGGAATCCTCCCAGGATGCTGAAGCAAAGAGGGAATGGGTAAAGAAAGGGGGGAAGGGAAGGGAAGGGAAGGGAAGGGGAAGGGAAGGGAAGGGAAGGGAAGGGAAGGGAAGGGAAGGGAAGGAAGGGAAGAAAGGGAAAGGGAAGGGAAGGGGAAGGGAAGGGAAGGGAAGGGAAGGAAGGGAAGGAAGGGAAGGGAAGGGAAGGGAAGGGAAGGGAAGGGAAGGGGAAGGGAAGGGAAGGGAAGGGAAGGGAAAGGGAAGGGAAGGGAAGGGAAGGGGAAGGGGGAGGGGAAGGGGAGGAAGGGAAGGAGAAGGGGAAGGGAAGGAGAAGGGGAAGGGAAGGAGAAGGGAAGGGGAAGGAAGGGGAAGGGGAAGGGAAGAGAAGGAAGGGGAAGGGAAGAGAAGGAAGGGGAAGGGAAGGAGAAGGGGAAGGGAAGGGGAAGGGAAGGAGAAGGGAAGGGGAAGGGAAGGGAAGGGAAGGGAAGGGAAGGAGAAGGGAAGGGGAAGGGAAGGAGAAGGGAAGGGAAGGGAAGGGAAGGGAAGGGAAGGGAAGGGAAGGGAAGGGAAGGGAAGGGAAGGGAGGGGAAGGGGAAGGAAAGGAAGGGGAAGGGGAGAGGGGAAGGGAAGGGGAAAGGGAGAGGGGAAGGGGAAAGGGGAAAGGGGAAGGGGGAAGGGAAAGGGAAAGGGGGAAGGGAAAGGGGAAGGGAAAGGGGAAGGGAAAGGGAAGGGGAAGGGAAGGGGAAGGGGGAGGGGAAGGGGAAGGGGAAAGGGGAAGGGGAAGGGGGAAGGGGAAGGGAAAGGGAAAGGGGAAAGGGGTCCTTTTTATACCAATCCAAAGCCCATTTTTTTACCAAAGTAAAGCCCAATTTTGTGCCAAAGAAACCCATTTTGTAGCAAATAAAGCCCTTTTTTGTACCAAACCAAAGCCCTTTTTTGTATCAAAGCATGGCCAGTGTGGTAGCCTTGAAAAAAAAAATCCTCCTTGTTCTTATCATTTTTTTCAGAAAAAAACCCAAAAAACCAGATTTGGTCTTGTGTTTTGAGTGTGGATGGAAGAAAAGGAAGAAAATGAAGCTGCAAGTTCTGGGCAGTTCAGAGTCCAAGAGAATTTCTGGTATTTCTTGTGTTTTAATTGCAAGTTTTGGACTGAGAATATAATTAGCTTTGGTTTTAATATTTAAATAGAATTTAAATATTTATTGTTTATTTATTATTATTATTTATTATTATTTATGTATTATTAGTTATTATTCTTTATTATTATTTATTTATTTAATATAATCTAAATTTTTCAAATGTTATTTTAACATATTAAATTATGTTATTCATATATTCATATTTGAATTATTTAATTCAAATAACATTTGAATTAAACCCATAAAAAAACCAACCCTGGCACCCTGAGAAAACCCAATTCTACGAGAAAAACCTCCCTGACATTTCCTCAGTTTCAACCAAACCAATAATTAACCCCAGGAATCATTTTATTTTACCCTATTCCTATTTATTTTTTGCCTTTTATAAGGAACCTTACAATAAATTGTTCCAAAACCCCCCATAAATCACATGCTCTCAGGTCACCTTGCTCTCTGATTTTATTTTTATTTTTTTTTTCCAGGTTTCCAAGGAATTCTTTTCCCATCAGAAGCTCTGCTGGTTTCACCCACTGCTTTCACTCTGTTTAGCTAAAATGCTGAATTATTTGAGGCTTAATTAAACTGCTTCTCTGGGCCGGGTGGTCCTGACCCCACTGGGGCAGCTCTGAGCTTGGAATGAGGGAAAGGACACGGAGAACCTGATGGAAAAACAGCCCTGGGAACCTCTGCAGAAATGTCTTGGAACTCTGATGTAAGGTAGAGCTTTTATATGTGTATATATATATATAATATTATATATTCATAGAATCATAGAATCATAGAATTAGCCAGGTTGGAAGGGACCTCAGAGATCATCGAGTCCAACCCTTGACCCACCGGAGCAGTTGCTAGACCATGGCACTGAGTGCCACATCCAGTCTGTTTTTAAATGTCTCCAGGGACGGAGAATCTACCACCTCACCGGGCAGTCCATTCCATAGCCTGATCACCCTCTCCGTGAAGAAATTCTTTCTAATATCTAACCTAAACCTCCCCTGGCACAACTTAAGACTGTGTCCTCTTGTCTTGTTGAAGGTCGTCTGTGAAAAGAGTCCAGTTCCCACCTGGCTACAGCCTCCTTTCAGGGAGTTGTAGACAGCAATGAGGTCTCCCCTGAGCCTCCTCTTCTTCAGGCTGAACAGCCCCAGCTCTCTCAGCCTCTCCTCATAGGGCCTGTGCTCGAGTCCCTTCACCAGCCTGGTTGCCCTCCTTTGGACCTGTTCCAGGACCTCTACATCCTTCTTAAACTGAGGGGCCCAGAACTGGACACAGTACTCGAGGTGTGGCCTCACCAGAGCTGAGTACAGGGGCAGAATCACCTCCCTGGACCTGCTGGTGACGCTGTTCCGGATACAGGCCAGGATGCCATTGGCCTTCTTGGCCACCTGGACACACTGCTGGCTCATATTCAGTTTCTTGTCAATGCAGACTCCCAGGTCCCTTTCTGCCTGGCTGCTCTCCAACCACTCAGTGCCCAGCCTGTAGCGCTGCATGGGGTTGTTGTGGCCAAAGTGCAGGACCCGGCACTTGGCCTTGTTGAACCTCATCCCGTTGGAATCGGCCCAGCTCTCCAGTCTCTCCAGGTCCCTCTGCAGAGCCCTCCTGCCTTCGAGTTGGTCCACACTTCCTCCCAGCTTGGTGTCATCTGCGAATTTGCTGATGATGGACTCAATCCCTTCGTCTAGGTCGTCGATAAAGATATTGAACAGAACTGGGCCCAATACTGATCCCTGGGGGACACCACTAGTGACCGGCCGCCAACTGGATGCAGCCCCGTTCAGCACCACTCTCTGGGCCCGGCCCTCCAGCCAGTTCCTAACCCAGATTGTCGCAGTGCGAGACAGGGACCCAGTTTGATGCAAACAAATGTCCAACTTTATTGAATCAGAAGGCAATATTTATACACTAATCTAAGAGCTAAGATTAAGGGGGGCAGAAGGGGGGTCAGATGAAGTAGTAGAGTCTTTCCCTTTTAAAGTTTCAAAGAGTATTCGCCAAGGTGCTAAGAGTTTGGCGGTTTCATTATCACCCCGTGTAGTGGCATCCCATAATTTAACTCCGACCTCGTCCCAAAATGTAGGGTCATAAATAGAGACCAAATTGATGTCAGGAAAATGCTCACGAGTCCATTTTAAAACTAGTTTTAGATCATGGCCCGGTATAACTTTTTTATCCTTATTAAGTAAAGTCTTTAAAGTATCATAAACGTCTCGTTCTTCTTTTGAACCCATAACAAAAAGAAGTAAGTTTCTCCAAGCTTCACCTACCAATCGCGAGGAGGTGATGAGGTGCGCACCAAATAACCGGCTTCTTCACAGCCTTTCTTCTTCAAAATCAAAGTTCTTGGAGACCTGTGACCGGAAAATCTTCAAACCAACATCACGTCGGGGTCACCATTTGTCGCAGTGCGAGACGGGGACCCAGTTTGATGCAAACAAATGTCCAACTTTATTGAATCAGAAGGCGATATTTATACACTAATCTAAGAGCTAATGCCACGTATACATATTGCTGATTGGTGATTTCTACATCTCGTTACACACGTTTTAACTTGATTGGTTACAAAGCATTTAGCAACAATTAACTAACAAAGCTTATCTTTCACACATTTGAGCTTCTTTGTAGACATTACAATCGTGCCGAGTCCCTTAATCTAATCGTCTTGCTTACTCCTTAACCTTCGAGTGTTCTAACGTGCTGTTCCTTGCGGTTACAAAAGTTGCTTTAAGCAGCACTGTCCTTGCACGTAGCCCAAGGCACCGTGTTCGGTGCTGACAGTCTGAGGCTGTACTGCCTCAATATATATATAATATATATTGTATATATTATAATATATATATCATATAATATATAAATTATATATAACACATATTATATATTATATATTATGTATATTATCTATAATACATATTATATATTATATTATATGATATATTATATTATATGATATATTATATGATATATTATACATACTATATTATATTATATATAAAATATATAATATATAATATATATATAACACACGTTATATATATTATATATATATAACACAGGTGTCTGACACATCACACAACACACGTCTGACACAACACACATCAGACATGTCTGACACCACACAACACACATGTCTGACACAACACACGTCTGACACAACACACATCACACATCACACATCACACACATCTGATATAACACACAGGACATGTCTGACACAACACACAACACACAACACACAACACACACGTCTGATATAACACACCAGACACGTGTCTGTGACGCAACATGTCTGACACAACACACATCACACACGTCTGACACAACACAAAACACACAACACACATGTCTGATATAACACACGTGTCTGGTATAACACACGTCACACATGTCTATGACACAACACACGTGTCTGACACAACACACAACACACATCACACACGTCTGATATAACACACATCACACGTCTGTGACACAACACACATCACACAACACACATCACACATGTCTGATATAACACACATCACACGTCTGTGACACAACACATGTCTGACACCACACACGTCTGTGACACAACACACGTCACACAACACACAACACACACGTCTGATATAACACACCAGACACGTGTCTGTGACGCAACATGTCTGACACAACACACATCACACACGTCTGACACAACACAAAACACACAACACACATGTCTGATATAACACACGTGTCTGGTATAACACACAACACACATGTCTATGACACAACACACATGTCTGACACAACACACAACACACATCACACACGTCTGATATAACACACATCACACGTCTGTGACACAACACACGTCTGACACCACACACGTCTGTGACACAACACACGTTGTCACACAAAACACAACACACACGTCTGATATAACACACATCAGACGTCTAACACACGTGTCACACACACAACATGTCTGACACAACACAGAACACATGTCTGACACAACACACGTGTCTGATATAACACACATCACACGTCTGTGACAGAACACACAACACACGTCTGACACAACACACAACCCACAACACACATCACAAATGTCTGATACAACACCCATCACACGTGTCTGACACAACACACGTGTCACACAACACATGTATCTGTTATAACACACATCACACATCTGTGACACAATGCACATGCCTGACACAACACACAACACACATCACACATCACACACATCTGATATAACACACATCACACATCTGACACAACACACAACACACGTGTCTGACACAACACGTGTCTGGTATAACACACATCACACATGTCTGTGACACAACACACGTGTCTGTGACACAACACACATGTCTGACACAACACAACACACGTGTCTGATATAACACACACCACACGTGTCTCACACACCACACGTGTCTCACACCCCACACGTGTCCGTGCCCCTCCTGGCTCCCCCGGGCTGCCCCTCAGCACAGGAGGTTTCCAGGTTTCCATCACTCGATACCCTCGGTCAGAAGCCGCTCCGTTGCCATGGCAACCGCCTCCTTATCCCGGTTCCTGGGGCTCCCCAGCTCTGCTTGGCATTCACCTCCACGCCTGGGCTTGGGAAAAGGCATTAAATGTGGGAACACCTGGACCCGACGGGGCAATCCCTGCCCCCAGCAATCCTCTCCCTCACTTCCTTGCCTCCTCTCCATCCTCCCTGTCCCTGCAAACCCAAACCTGGGCTCCTCTCCCAGCAGAAATCCTGAATTCCCAGTGCTCTGCTCTGGATGTGAGCCAGAAAAAATGCAGAATATTCCCCTTAACTCCCATGATTTATCCTATTTCTCCTCCCAGCATGTGGCCAGCTTTCAGCCTTCCCTCTTGCATGTCCCATTATTCCTTTTCCCCCCCATTCCCTGGACCAATTTTCCTCACTTTTTCCTCACAATTTTCCTCCTCAATTTTTCCTGATTTGCCTTCTCCTCTCCAGGGTTTGTTTTTTTTTCCTTAGGACTTTTTCCCAAACCTTCTTCTTCCTCTGTGTCTCTTTCACCAGGGGTCACCACAGCATCCCAGGCCCCTCATCCCTGCCAGGTTTTGGGGGAATGGCATTTTCATACCACTTTATATATTTATATCATTTTGATTTATTTATTCCTTTATACCATTTGATATATTTATCTTATACAATTTATTTATTTATTTGTACCATTTTATTTATTTGGGAATGGCAACCAGGCTGAATCCAGGGCTCCTGACACCCACTGGAGTGTGAAGCCTCGAAGGGCTTCAGGAAGGTGAAAAATGGGGTGGAAGAAGAAGTGAAATCATAGACTCATAGAATCCTAGAATGGGCTGGGTTGGAAGGGAGCTCAGAGCTCATCAAGTCCAACCCTTGCTCCACTCCCACTGCAGTTCCCAGCCCATGGCACTCAGTGCCACATCCAGGCTCTTTGGAAAGATCTCCAGACACGGAGAATCCACTCCTTCCCTGGGCAGCCCATTCCAATGCCTGATCACCCTCTCCAGAAAGAAATTCTTTCTCATCTCCAACCTAAACCTCCCCTGGCACAACTTGAGACCCTGCCCTCTTGTCTTGCTGAGAGTTGCCTGGGAAAAGAGCCCAACCCCCCCCTGGCTCCAACCTCCTTTCAGGGAGTTGCAGAGAGTGATGAGGTCTCCCCTGAGCCTCCTCTTCTCCAGCCTCAACACCCCCAGCTCCCTCAGCCCTTCCTCACAGCAATTCTGCTGGGTCCCTTCACAGCCTCCTTGCTCTTCTCTGGACCTGCTCCAGCACCTCAAGCTCCTTCCTGAGGGGCTGAGGGGCCCAGAACTGGACACAGGACTCAAGCTGTGGCCTCCCCAGAGCTGAGCACAGGGGCAGAATCCCTTCCCTGGACCTGCTGGCCACGCTGTTCCTCAGCCAGCCCAGGATGCCATTGGCCTTCTTGGCCACCTGGGCACACTGCTGGCTCATGGTCACCTTCCTGGCAATCCAGACTCCCAGCTCCCTTTCTCCAACCACTCTGTGCCCAGCCTGGAGCTCCCCATGGGGTTGTTGTGGCCAAAGTGCAGGACCCGGCACTTGGAATGTTGAACCTCATCCCCTTGGGATCAGCCCAACTCTCCAGTCTCTCCAGGTCCCTCTGCAGAGCCCTCCTGCCTTCCAGCTGATCCACACTCCCCCCAGCTTGGTGTCATCTGTGAATGTGCTGATGATGGACTCAATCCCCTCATCTAAATCATCAATGAAGATATTGAACAGCACTGGGCCCAACACTGATCCCTGGGGGACACCACAGCCGCCATTTTGGACACCACAGCCGCCATTTTGATGCAGCCCCGTTCAGCACCACTCTCTGGGCCCGTTCCAGCCAGTTCCTAACCCAGCACAGAGTGCTCCTGGCTGATCCATGGGCTGACAGCTTTTCCAGGAGGATGCTGTGGGAGACGGTGTCAAAGGCTTTGCTGAAGTCCAGGTAGACAAATGCCCAGCCAGGAAAATTTTGGGGGGAATGGGAAGTGATACCAGTGAATACTTTTATTTCCAGCCATTCCTCAGCTTTTCACAGGGACAGGACCTGAACTTCAGGTTTTGATGTGGTGATTTCCCCAGCTCTGCTTCAGCTGCAGTCCCTCTGGAAATCAGGGATGTTCTGGAAGGAGGAAGGCTCAGTGCTGTTGGAAATGGCTTTTTTTCTCCTCCATGCCTGAAAAGGAGTCGTGTGATTTATTTTTTACTCTTCGTTTGCTGCTTGGTTAGATGGGAGCCTCCCAAAGAAAGGATGGAAACTGCACAGAACCAACAGCAGGGGCCAGAAAAGCAGAATTTATCAGCTCTGCTTTGGAGCAGGGTAGCAGTGCCACCACCACCTTGTTTGGAGACTTGAAGCCCTCTGTGCAAAGCAACCACTTCTTTTTATCTAAGATAAAATTTATATCTTTTTATAGAAGAGCAGAAGGCTCTTATCTCCATTGTTTCTCTGTGTGCAAGAAACAGGGGAAACTGAGGCACGGTGCCTATAATTGTAGGATAGGAGGAGCAGGAGCTGCTGGGGTGCAGCACAGAGGATTTTTGGCAAGCTGGAGGTGCTTGGATGGCCAGCCCAGGGCACAGAGGTTCAGCCCTAGTGAGAGGCTTGGTGCTGGGACAGAAATAATTAAAATTTATCACGCAGGAGCTGGGGCAGCTCTGTGCTGTCCTCATTGCCTCCATCTCCTCCTGTGAGGTTTGAGCTGCTGCAAAGGTTTTCCGTGAGCTGGGAAATAATCAAGGGAAGCTTTTTGACAGCAAATGCAATCTGAATCCTACAAAAATCCCCTGCTTTTGATGGTGCTCTCCCCAGGGAGGTGTCTGAGGGCAGGAGAACCTCCTCAGCTCCACGGCTGCATCTGCTGAACCAGCAGGGGAGAGGCCAGGCTGGAGCCTCTTTTCCAGCTTTGGAGAAGGGAATTATGCACAAATTTCCCTCCAAGGCAGTGAATTTCACCCCTTCCACCCTCCTACCCTGCTGCCAGCCCATTGCTATTCCCTTTTGTCTCTGTTTCTGAAAGGTTTGGAGGCAGGCTGCCTTTAACCCGTGGTTCCCTCATCCCAGGAGCATCCTGCATCCCTGCCAGCTCACCCTGGATGCTGGGATGGAGCAGAGGCAGGAGAGTAGACCCAGGATTAGTTCTGACCTCTCTGCATCTCTTCATTCTGCTTAAGGTTTATTTGACAGCTTTTGGGAAGTAAAGAAACCTCCATTCCTTGGCTGAAACCCTCAGAGCCGTGGCCTGGCCACTTCTTGCCTCATCTCCTTTTGTAGCTCTGTTGTTTGTGTCCCTGAGGATGTCACCCTCACAGCATCACCCCCCTCACAGCTACACCCCCACCCATCCAAACACCCTCCTGCTTGCAGGGGCACTGCCTTGAGGAAAGGGGGCTCTGGGCTTCCTAAGCAGCTTTTTTGGGTGGCTTTTCCACAGGAGCCCATGATGCTGTCCCCACCTCCAGCTAAACTTCCATGAGCCACAGAGCCAACCCCAGAAGATCCTGGCACCTGTGGGCTCCAGCAGCAGAGGGGTGTCAGGAATCCAGATGTGGAAGAGTTTCAGATTTGTGCCTGCTGCTGGGTGGCTGTGGCACCCATACACCCAAACACCCTTACACCCATACACCCACACCCCTATACACCCCTACACCCATATACCCATACATCCATACACACCTACACACCTACACCCATACATCCATACATACCTACACCCATACACCCACACCCCCATACACCCATACCCCCATACAGCCATACACCCATACAGCCATACAGCCATACACCCACACGCCCATACACCCGTACACCCCTACACCCATTCACCCGTTCATCCATACACCCACACCCCTATACACCCCTACACCCCTACACCCATACACCTGAACACCCCTACACCCATACCCCCATACCCCCATACACCCATACACCCTTTCACCCATACCCCCATACATCCATACACCCACACCTACACCCATACCTCCATACCCCCATACACCCGAACACCCCTACACCCATACAGCCATACCCCCATACTCCCAATACCCATACACCCATACATTCCTACACCCATACCCCCACACCTACACCCATACCCCCTACACCCATACCCTGGACCTCAGCCCTTGCAGGACTCATCCTAAGCCTCAGGACACCCTTAGGGTGGGCACTGGAAGCTGCACCCATGGGACCAGAGCCCCTCCAAGTGGCAATAAAAGGACCCAACCAGACAAAAGCAGGGCTGGGAAATCAGCTTTTTACTTCTCACCTGGAGAAGAGGTCTGGGGGAGCTGGGGAACTCCTGCTACACCTTACTCAGGTGGTTTTGTACTTTGGGAATGCTCTGTGTACAACCCTTGGATTCCTCTGGTACCCAAATATCACCCAGGAGGGGTTGTCAGGTCCTGGGGTAGGGGCTGAGCAGGGAGCAGGGAAGCAGATTGTTAATGTTAAGGTGTCTTTGCCTGCCTGGACTGGTTTAACCTGTGAGGAGAGGTGAGGTCAGGGTGTATTTTCATCCTCTTTGATCCTCAGCCAAGATCAAGTTTTGAGCAATTGCTCCAGGGCAGGTTTGAGCAACCAGAACCCTTCTGGCTGAGTGCCAAGCTCTGGGGCTGGAGCCAGGGGCTGTGTTCCTGCTGATGGGAACACTGGTTCAGCTGGAGGCAGTTTGGGGATGGTTGGATGATCAGAAAAGGCAACAACACCCTCCCCACCCTCTGCAAACATCTGGACACTCTTCTGCTCCTATCACCCCCCAATCCAGAGATAACCCTGAGTTTAAACCCAGAACCTTCACCCAGACCCCACTGAGGATCCCATTCAACCCCACACCCTGGTAGCTCCTCAGCCCTAAACTCCCAGCAGATTCCTTCATCCATCTGTCCCTGGATCTGTCCTCTGGTGCTGAAGCAGGATAGAAAGACTGCAGGGAGTCCTGGGCACCCCAATACCAAAAAAAAACCCTCAAGCTTTTTGGAGAGCATCCAAAGGAGAGGCAGAAGGATGGTGAAGGGTCTGGGGTGACTTCTGGGGAGCAGCTGAGGTCACTTGGGTTGTTCAGGCTAGAGAAAAGGAGGCTGAGGGGTGACCTTAGTGCAGTCTGGGGCTTCCTCACGAGGAGAAGAGATGGGACTGGGACTGATTCCTCCATCCCTGTGACTGGAGAGATAATTCAGGGAAAAGGCAGAAGGCAGCCAAGCACTGGAACATCACCCCAGGGAATTATGGCACCAATCCTGCCTGAGTTCAAACATTTGGGTGATGCTTTCAAGCACGTGGTGTGATTTTTGGGGTGCCCTACACAGGGACAGGAGTTGGACTCGAAGGATCCTGATGGGTCCCTTCCAGTTCAGCATCTTCTAAATTCTTGTCACCTCACCTTTCAACTTTTCCTCTTCACTCTGCTCCTTCTCCAGAACCAGAAGGATTTGCCTATAGGAAGGGAAAAAAATGGGAGTTCTTCCCAGGATGGGAACAGGGAAAGAGGGGCACTCAGAGGGGACAGATGTGTCACACCTGGAATGAAAAAGCAACTTCTCAAGCAGCATAGAGTCACAGCTCTGGTCTGGCATCTGCTGGGTGAGGAATGGGGCAGAAATGGCCCCAAAGGAGAGCTGTGGAGATGGCATCTGCATGGGCTGCCCTCCACCTTGGCTTTTACTGCCATGAATTTACAGAAAGGTGGGAAAACCTCTCCTCCTGAGCCCTCCCAGATAGCTCATGGCCTTGGCCAGTCGAATGTTGTAAAGAGAATCACAAAACCTCTCTGGGAAACCTGGAAATGTTGAGTCCAAAAGTGGAATATCCTTGTTGCTGGCAGTGAAAAATCTCATGTAGGAATTTCAGATATTCCTGGGGGCAGCTCTGCCATCTGTGTGATGGAATGGATGGATGGATGGATGGATGGATTGATGAATAGATGGATGGATGGCATATAGGGTGCAAAATGGGATGTGCATGGTCCTTTTAAGTGAGAGAGTCCCAGGGATCACAGCTGTGAGGTTTGGGTACCCATCAGCACCAAGGTGATGGGGAGGAATGGAAATAACAGCAGGGAAAAACGTAGCACAAAGATGACCCCAGGAGTCCCAGGCCAACAAGAGGGAATTTCAGGAGTTTGCCTGACAGCAAAATATCCTGGAAAATAATCACCTTCATAATCATTCCAGTGACATTTCTGCCCCTGCCACTGTTTGTTGAGCTGAGGTTGGTGCTGGGGGGACACATCCTGCCCGTTTTTGGGCTGGAATTCCTCTGGCCCTGCAGGAATGTCCCTAGAGGAAGAGGATGAAGCAGGATCTGTGCATCCAAGTATTCCAGAGAAATGCAGACACAGATTCCACTGGAGGGTATGGATCCAGCAAGGACTTGTTTGCAGTGCCTGGTTTGCAGGTTTTTATGCAGATCTTCAGTGATCTCCTTTAATTTGCAATTCAGTTATGTGAGGGGCAGCAAGGTACCATGAAGGGGGACTTGATTTCCTTGTAAAGTGTGACTTTATTCCTTGCACAGGATTTGGGAGGCAGAGCTGAGACTCCCAGCCCTCACCTGGTGATTTCTGTGTCCCAGAAACTGAGGGTTGCTGGCAGGCTCATCAGATTAGTTAGTTAGTTAGTTAGTTAGTTAGTTAATTAGTTCATCAGCTTCACTAGGTGCAATTAGAAGCAATTAAAAGGAAGCCTTTTGGTACCACTCACCTTCCTGGGGCTGATTGCATCTTTGGGGGGGTTATTGGTCACTGCTTCTCTCAGGCCCCAGCCCCACTCATCTCTGTGGATAAAGTTCTTTTTCCTCCTTGCAGAAGCCAAGCTGAAGAAATAATCTGTGCTAAAGAGATTGTCCTGAGCATCCCTGAGGAAGAAGAAATCCTTGAGGAGAAGCCTTGCTCCCTGCAGAGCAGAACCAGGACCTCCAAGCTGTGCTGGGACTGAGCTGAGCAGCTTCTCCCCCCCTTAGCAAGCAGAGTAAGTACTGATTTTTATATTAGTTCACAAACTGCCCCTGGGCTGAAGTCCAGGGCTGGCAAAATCTCTGCTCCTCCACTCTCCCAGCTCCATCCCCAGGAGAACATCCCTTCCCTCCCCCTTCCACCCTTCCTGCCTCCAGTGCTCCTTGGGGGGGACCTGGGTGCCTTGGGCAGCTTCAGGCTCTGTATCTACACTAAATTATTTGTGAGGAGCCTCAGACATCCTCACTGAGTACCTTTTAGACAGAGTGCTTATAAATATATGAACTCCTTGCAGCTCCAAGACATCAAATCCTTCCCCTTTTCCATGCTCTGCAGGACTCAGGGAGCCTGGATGAAACAATCTGTGTCCTTAACAAATCATTTTATACGGTCTCAGGGTCTTAAATTTGCTTGTCAGGAGAAGAAAGGCCAGAATTATGTCATCCTACTGTCCACAGTGGGCAATTTATCCACCAAATTGATGCACTTCTGTCCTAGCTGACTGCTTGCAAAAATGTGTTGGGAAATGGTTTCCTCTGGGAATTTCCCTGATGAGTTTGTCAAGGTGCTCCAGGAGAACATTTTCCTCTGCTCTACGAGCTGGGTCTTGTCTAAATCTTTTCTCTGGATTGTGACAGAATTTATGACACCACACATGGCACTCCTGAGCTCTGTGTTCATCAGGACAGGAATATAACCAGGGTGAGAGGGATTCCAGGTAAGATCCAGAGTCTGACCTGGAGGAGTATTTTGGAATGAAAATTAAGCAGGGTTGGCACCATCTGGACAGTGGCTGAGCAGTGCCAGATGCTCTCTGTTATTCCCACTTCCCTCCCAGAGGGAAGAAGGGAATAAAGAAAAAGAGGAATAAAGGGATAAAAGGAGAAAGGAGAGAGACTTGGAAGGTGAGAAACCTTGAATAGGTAGAAGGTAACCTGGGAAACTGGTAACTGCTCTCCTTCTCCTGATATTGCTGCTGCAGCATCACCAGCTCCCAGGAAGGGTTTTCCTCTCTTGATCCTCTCAAAGCAGGACAAGGATCTGTACAGGAGGGTATGGACAGCAAACATCTGCAGGAATATCTCTTCCATGAGCTGTGCATGCAAGCTGGGACAAGCAGCCTGTGGCTCAGGGAAGAGGGACAGAGGCATTTGTGGAGCAAACCTCTCCATTCAGCCATGCAAAGTAGCCCCAAGGAGTGGCAGACTTTTTGCAGGAATGCAGAAGGAAGGTTTTGTCCTGCAAAGCTCAACCAGAGCTGGGGAAGGAGCTCGGCACAGACTGAATGTTGTGAGTGTACCCAGGGAGAGATTGCAAGGAAGAGGAAAAAGGATTTGGTTTAATTTATCTTCCCAATTCTGCCCACACGTTCACCAGGACACACTGAGCTGATCCCAATAAGATTCCTTCTGATGGAGGACAAAGGATTTCAGCTGCTGTGTTCTGACAATGCCTCCCTGGATGCTCTTGCTTGCTGAGAAAAAGGGGGTTTGGAGGTTTATTTTTTTTTTTACCCAGGAGTCACATTTATTACAGGGGGATCTTTTGCTTTAGGATTTTGCTGGCTTCCCCCTCTGCCAGCCCCCAGCCAGATGGGTTCCTGCCCCATGTGTTTTCTCAGTTTGGGATTTTTGTGGTTCTGGTCTCTTTGTTGGGATGAGAGGAGGAAAATGGCACATAAATTGTGATGTATGAAGATGCTGGAGGAGAGGTCTGCTCCTGACAAGCTGTGCAAGCAATGCCTCTCCGTCAGCTCTGCTCACCTGGGAGCAAAGGCAGGAGGGGACCCAGGGATTTGGAAGAAAACATTTCCTTTGAATTTTATTTTATTTTCTAGGTTCACCCCTGAGGAAGTCCCTGCCTGTAGCCTCTGCCTGGAGTTTTTTCTGGGGACAGAGTCCCACGAGGTCCCTCTGCTTCCCCGTGACTCCAGGGAGAAACTTTGACAAAGGCTTTTGAAAGACTCTGTAAATTGCAACCTTCACAACCAGTTTGCTGACACACTTCAGGCAGGCAGAGGAAGACAATTTTCCTTTCAAGAGGACATGCTGGGCTCTGCTTTACCTGCCAGAACCAGTAATGAAAGTCAAGCACGTTCCCTGCCCCCTCCCAGCCTTGGTTAACCCTTCCCAGCACCAAACTGGGAAGAACCTGAGCAGCTCTGCAGGTGAAACCATTAAAAGGCTCTGAACTCACCTAAACCCCCAAAAATCTGATTCCACACAAGGAGGAGGAGTTGATGTTGAGGGGTAAATTATAAATACATAAATCATAATTTTTCCAAAAGATAATTTTACAGTTTGCCCTCCTACAGTTTTTTCTGGTTTTTTTTAATATTATTATTTTTAGTTGGTTTGATTAAAGTCAAAGATCCATCTTCCTCACTGAGATGGCTGATGCGGGGTTTCCTGAACATAAATCCCATGTAGATGCTTCAGAACATGCTCTAGTGAGCCTGGTGATAGATATTTTTATTTTCTTTTATTATTTTAATTTTACTGAAGGGGAACGGGGAGGAAGATATTGATGGTTGGATGTGGTGATCTTAGAAAGCTTTTCCAAACATGAAAATCCTGTGATTCTCTGATCTTCTCCTGCCTGTAACATGTGCTTGTTGGGACTGTCAGTAAAAGCTCAGTGTTCCCCTGGTTTGGAATTTACCCCGTAAGAGAGAGGGTGAAAGTAATGAACATTAACTTGAATATTCTTCTCATTTTTTAAGTGCAGAAGAAATGCCCTTGCACCCTCCACTCCATGGGGCTTGTCTAAAGAGGTCCTCTTCCTACTTCCCATCCTTCAGGATCATCCTCAATCCATCTGCCCTCTCTCACAAAGCAGGAATTTGGTGGTTTGTGACTTCTGCCACTCTGAGGTGCATCCCCCAGGTGAGGAGGAGAAGGATGGGATGGGATGGGATGCACTGCAGGTAGCAGGAAGGTGCTGGAAACACAGAATCCCCAACTGGTTTGGTTTGGAAGGGATCGTAAAGATCATCTCATCCCAACCCCCTGCCATGCTCAGGGACACCTCCCACCAGCCCAGGGTGCTCCAAGCCCCATCCAACCTGGTCTGGAATGTTTCCAAGGATGGAGCTTCCACAACTTCCCTGGGAAACCTGGCCCCAGGAGATGAGCACCCCAAAGCCTGGAGGTTTAGAGAAGCCCTTGGGGGCCATGCTGTGCTCAGGCCACCCCATTTTCCTGGCTTTCCATACACATGGATGTCTCTCTTCTGGGAGCAAAGCTGCTGGGGAGAATCATAGATCCATGGAATGGTTTGGGTTGGAAGGGACCTTCAAGATCATCTCATCCCAACCCCTGTTCCATGCTCAGGGACACCTCCCACCAGCCCAGGGTGCTCCAAGC
This sequence comes from Calypte anna, assembly GCF_003957555.1. NCBI lineage: Eukaryota > Metazoa > Chordata > Aves > Apodiformes > Trochilidae > Calypte > Calypte anna. Next base: position 5,956,006 of record NC_044266.1, on the reverse strand, counting down.
CCCATCCAACCTTCAGCACTGCCAGGGATGGGGCAGCCACAGCTTCTCTGGGAAACCTGGGCCAGGGGCTCAGCACCCTCACCCCAAACAATTTCTGCCCCATCTCCAACCTCAATCTCCCCTCTCTCTCCCACTTCCAAGCCATTCCCCCTCATCCCATCCCTCCAGGCCCTTGTCCCAAGTCCCTCCCCAGCTTTCCTGGAGCCCCTTCAGGCACTGGAAGGTGCTCTAAGGTCTCCCCATTGCAGCCTTCTCTTCTCCAGCCTCAACACCCCCAAATCTCTCCCCCTGGCTCCCCTGATCACCTTCACAGCCTCCTCTGGACTCATTCCAACAGCTCCAAGAAAACAGAAAAGCTTTCAGGCAAGACTGAGGGACATTGAGTTAACACAAGAAAAAATCTTGGGTGAAAAGCTGGAGGAATGGAGTGCCCATAACAGCAGAAAACATGATGGAGCATCCCAAGCATCCCAAAGCATCCCAAGCAGCTCAGTAGCTCCATCCACTTTCTGGATGCTCATTGAGATGTTGGAGCCATCACTAAACAGGGGGCAGCAGCTGGCCCAGGGATGGTTTCAGTGCAGAAAAATTGAACAAAAATTCAGGCTTGGGCCAAGAGGATCCTCGGGGATTTCAGCTGCCAGGAGAGCCAAGCTCAGGAACCAGGGCAGGAAAATCATCAGTGCAGGCTGAGAAACCTTGGGACAACCCTGCTGGGAAGGAGCAGAGGAGGAGAAACTGAACACGAGTCAACACTGCACTCTCATGGCAAGTAAGGGAAACCACAAAGTGGGTGCTGCAGGACTGAGACCACAAAGGAGAAGTCAGCAAATCCCCTAATCAGTATTTTTTGTCATTATACCTTGAACACTCCGGGTTTATCCATTCCCCAAACCCCCTCCCTCTGCCTAGGAGAAGTAGGGTGTGGAAAAAAAGGTTGGAGGAGGTCTGAGGGTGGCTGAGATGTCAGGGGGCTCAGGCACAGCTCAGGTGGAAGACTTGGGGTGTGTTGGCAAAGAGGATGCTGAGGTTCTGGTAATCCCAGTCCTGGGATTTGGGAAAGGCTTTGGGGAATGAAGCCAGAAATTTCTCAGTGGTAGCAATCAATAACCAAGGGGCACAGAGAGAGCAGGAGTTCAGATAGGATATTAGGGAAAATAGGGATATTAGGGAAAAAATGTCAAGGTAAATAAGCTCTGCCCATCAGTGACCTCTAAGACATTGCACAAAACATCTCCTTTTCCCCATATGGAATATTCCCTCCCTGCTTCTCTTGCTCATCCAGACCAGGATTCTTTTTCTGCACTATTTGTGTGGATTTCTACTTCCCTGTAATCTTCCACCAAGTGGGTTTCAGACACGGACTTGAGAGCTGTTTGTGCAGGGAAGGAAGTGAAAAATGAAGTAGAATATTCAAAATATTCTGTGGGAAATCAGTGCTGTGTAAATTGGAGAGTCAACACCACATTATATCCCATAATATATATGGGATTACGTAGTATCACCTTTGGAGTAGGTAATACTGTAGAATACTGAGAGTACTACTGTACTACTACCCCTCCTATGGTCCTGAGAGAATAATATTTGATGAATATATGCATACAAAGTAAAAGAAGAATAGATCACTCTGGTAGCTAAGGGTGGGAGTTAGGTGGAAAATCAGATAAATCAATGAGGAGCTGAAAAATAAGCATCAGCAAAAGAGAAAATGTCAGAGAAGTGGAAAATACAGGCTCGTTCTGACAAGACAATATTTTACTTACAGGGAATGACTGCAAACTGAGAGAGAGATGTATGCAAATTCATGGAAATTTAGATGACAATCAGCACATGCCAGCAGCCTCTTGGCAAGTTACCCAAAGTCTCTGTGCCTTGGGGACTCTGTGACAAAGTGGGAGGTGAAAAGTGAGTCCCAGAGCCCCAGTCCTGAGACAGGAGCTGCAGAGAGGGCACAGAGAGGGCTGGGGCTGTGTTCCTGCTGAGCTCCCCTCATCCCAAAACTGGCAGCAAAAGGCAGGAGGGCTCTGCAGAGGGACCTGGAGAGACTGGAGAGTTGGGATGATCCCAAGGGGATGAGGTTGAAGATTCCAAGTGCCGGGTCCTGCACTTTGGCCACAACAACCCCATGGGGAGCTCCAGGCTGGGCACAGAGTGGTTGGAGAAAGGGAGCTGGGAGTCTGGATTGCCAGGAAGGTGACCATGAGCCAGCAGTGTGCCCAGGTGGCCAAGAAGGCCAATGGCATCCTGGGCTGGCTCAGGAACAGCGTGGCCAGCAGGTCCAGGGAAGGGATTCTGCCCCTGTGCTCAGCTCTGGGGAGGCCACAGCTTGAGTCCTGTGTCCAGTTCTGGGCCCCTCAGCCCCTCAGGAAGGAGCTTGAGGTGCTGGAGCAGGTCCAGAGAAGAGCAAGGAGGCTGTGAAGGGATCCAGCAGAATTGCTGTGAGGAAGGGCTGAGGGAGCTGGGGGTGTTGAGGCTGGAGAAGAGGAGGCTCAGGGGAGACCTCATCACTCTCTGCAACTCCCTGAAAGGAGGTTGGAGCCAGGGGGGGGTTGGGCTCTTTTCCCAGGCAACTCTCAGCAAGACAAGAGGGCAGGGTCTCAAGTTGTGCCAGGGGAGGTTTAGGTTGGAGATGAGAAAGAATTTCTTTCTGGAGAGGGTGATCAGGCATTGGAATGGGCTGCCCAGGGAAGTAGTGGATTCTCCGTGTCTGGAGAGATTTCCAAAGAGCCTGGATGTGGCACTGAGTGCCATGGGCTGGGAACCACGGGGGGAGTGGAGCAAGGGTTGGACTTGGTGATCTCTGAGCTCCCTTCCAACCCAGCCCATTCTAGGATTCTATGATGGGAAAGCCAGATGGAAAAGCTAATACTTGCAGTTGGATTTGATGGGCATTACAGTTTCTTCTTCCTCCAATAATTTTACCCCCTTTTGAACAGGAATTTTCTATAAAAGTAATTTGGCTTCTCCCAGACCCATTCAGAAGTGTCCATGCTTGGACCTTTTTGTTTCTCCTGTATTTTTTACTCCCTTGATGTAAGGTTTCAACTCTTCCTTTTGTTAATATCATAAAATAATAGAATGGTTTGGATTGAAAGGGACCTTAAAGATCATCTTCCACCACATCAAGAAATGCCAATACTTGTTTAGACTTTTCTTTATACTTTTACTTGAGTTTATACTTTACTTTTCTACTTCAGGGCTCCTGGTCTATACTTTTACTTTTCAGCATCCCTTATTTTGAAGTCTTCCCTCAGAATGAAACATTTCTGAGTGCTCACCATCATGGCCTTCATCCTCATCTCCTGAGAGCAGTGGTCCTTGCATGTGACATCCAAACAATATCCCTAAATTCTCCCCTTTTCTTTGGGAATGCTGCACAGCAATTTATTGTGGGACTTTGGGATTTATTGGTTGGGGATTTTTGGGTTTTTTCTTCCTTCTGATTTGTTGAAACAGCTTTCAATGACTTGTTCTGGGAGACCAGAATATTAAAATGTCTAAATCTGTGGACACCAAGAACTCCACCAGGGTTCAGCTGCTGGGGAAATGTGGATCAGCACCACCAGCCAGCTTTGATGTTCTCTTAAAATAAGACACTAGAAGTAGCAGGAAGGTATTTAGAATTGCCTACAAAAAATAAGCACATTATTTTGGGCTTTTTTTTTATAAAATAGATTGCCATGCATTAAAAACTCTTCAGATAAAGGATTAACTTGCATTCCTGTGCACAACCAAGTGCTGAAGGATGCTGCCAAGAGAGGCTGGGCTGTCTCTGCCTTTGGAGGTTTCCCATATTTTCTTTCTGCCCCATGAAGGCCCCACAAGCCTCCTCCACCTCTGGGCTCATTCTCAGCTCTCATTCTGCTCTTTTTCCCCAGGAGATGCCCCTGTCCTCAGATGTGACAATGCCCATCACTCAGCCCCTACCCCAGATGTCCCATTGCCCCCCCCAGGGTCCATCCATCCCCTGCTGCTCATGTCCTGTCCCTTACTGCGACTCCTCCTTGTCCCAGGGAAGTTCCACAGGGATCCAGGGGACCTCTGGAGCTCAGGGTTGTTCTCTGTTTGCTTCCAGAAATGGAGAAACTTGGATCTCCAGACTTTGCTGCTACAACTCCCACTGGTGGCTTGGGGGGAGCCAGGGAACACCTGGAGCTTTTCCAAAGGAAGAATTGGGTCTGAAATTCCTGGGAAATGTCCCTGGGTCATTCCTGAGCAGTGACAGCATCCTCCCAGCCTGGCTGGTGATGCTCCAGGACACAGCCCCTGGCAGGTGAGGAGTTAACAAAACTGCTTGGCTGAAAATCCTGACATTGTCCCTGCAAGCCCTGCTGGCAGCCGCGGGAAGGACCTCTCTGCACCTCCCTGACAGCAAAACCCGGGATAATTTCATCCAGGCTCCTGCTGCTGCCCCACTTAGAGGAGCTGCAGGCAGGGAGGAGCAGGGCAGGCTGCAGGGAGCCATCCCAGTGACACCAGTTTGGGAATAGATCCCAGTGACACCACTCTGGGAAATTAACAGCATCCCAGTGGCACTGGTTTAGGGAATGAACAACATCCCAGTGCCACCAGTTTGGGAAATGGAATCCCAGGGCCACCACTTTGGGAATGGCATCCCAGTGCCACCAGTTTGGGGAATGGAATCCCTGTGCCACCACTCTGGGAAACTAACAGCATCCCAGTGGCAGTGGTTCAGGGAGTGAACAACATCCCAGTGCCTCTAGTTTGGGGAATGGAATCCCAGTGACACCAGTTTGGAAATGACATCCCAGGGCCACCAGTTTGGGTAATGGAATCCCAGAGCCACCACTTTGGGAATGACATCCCAGTGCCCCCACTGTGGGAAATGGCATCCCAGTGACACCCGTTTGGGGAATGTAATCCCATTGACACCAGTTTGGGAAATAAAATCCTTGTGCCACCACTCTGGGAAACTAACAGCATCCCAGTGGCACTGGTTTAGGGAATGAACAACATCCCAGTGCCACCAGTTTGGGGAATGGAATCCCAGAGCCACCACTTTGGGAATGACATCCCAGTACCCCACTGTGGGAAATGGCATCCCAGTGACACCAGTTTGGGGAATGTAATCCCACTGACACCAGTTTGGGAAATAGAATCCCTGTGCCATCACTCTGGGAAATTAACAGCTTCCCAGTGGCACTGGTTTAGGGAATGAACAACACCCCAGTGCCACCATTTTGGGGAATGGCATCCCAGTGCCACCACTCTGGGAAACCAACAGCATCTGGATTTGGAGCATGCCTGGTGGCATGACCACCCCCTCCTCTTTGGGGAGCATTTCTACTGGTGATGGCAGCTCCATGTCACCATTTCCAGGTCCCAGTGGGACAGGTCCCCTCCTCCCCAGCTCCCCATTTTCCACTCCTCTCTGTGCTGAAGCCAGGAATCAGCAGCAATCCCTCCCTTTTGGCTGCATCCCTGCACAGCTGCTGCATGGCTGGAGGAGGGATGATTAATCTGTGCTCTGAGAGCCTGGGATTAGGGTTTCAGATGCTCTGAACATCTGCAGCTCCAGGACAGCCCCAAATTCATTGGCACTGGAAGCTGGAGGGGAGCAGCAAGGTTGGTAAGAGCTCTTTGGGGTGGGGGGGTTGTTTGTTGAATTGCTGCTGCCAGGATCAAGGCAAAAGGGGAATTTTTTTGGCAGAGGTGGGAGCCCTCCCATCATCTTGCCACTTCCAGGTCTCTCAGAGCATTTCCTGGCTGGGTCTGTGATTCCCAAGCCTGAGGAGGGGGGTGGTGGTGGCTGTTGAAAAGCTGGGGCTGAGCTGAATGGGGCTGGGAGGATGCTGCTGGGAGGCACCAGGGAAATGGAGCAGCCCTGGAAGTCCCAAGGTTCCAGCTCCTTGGGCTTGAGAGGTAAGAAGAGGATGGTCCTGGGCCCTGGAAAGTCCCAGAGTTTGGGGCCAATCCTGTCCTTAAACCCAAGGTACCAAACCCAAGGTCAAGAGGGGGAAGGTGTTACTGGGGACTTATTTTATGGGGTTACTTTGGTTTCCCCCCTGTCCAAGCCAATCCCTCCATGCTGCTTCCCCTGAGCTGGGCTTTGTTTCTCTGGGCTTCCCTCCTTGCTCTGACTCCTATTTAATTATTTAATTTTTTTATTATTTTTGCCCCTGACCTTTTATTTTGTTTCATCCCAGGGTTTTATCAGCCTCTTGTTGGTGGAGCCAGGCAGCCCAGGAGATGAAAAGAGATTTTGGAGCAGCCATGGAAGGGTTACAGCTGCGGGTAAGGCTCAGCTCAGGCAAACCCCAACCCTTCAGAGTCCCCAGCAGCTTAGGGAAAGGAAAATACCCTCTGCATTCCCCATCTATGTCTGGTGAACCTGTTAGCCTTGCTTTTCACTGCAGGGGAACTCCAAGAGGCTGCTCAGGGAGTGTCCCTTCCTCCACAACCTGGTTTTCCCTTTCCCAAGCCCTGGGAAGGGGGGATGGAGCCATCAGGGCTGCCCCTGACGAGTTAATCTGCTCCTGGTCAGATGTCAGAAGGAGATGAAGGTGCTATAAATAGATGGAGAAGCCCTGATGGTTTCAGCTGTGATTCCCACACAGGCCAGGGAGGAGCATTAGGGGGAATTAACATTCAATGCTCGGGCATTTCCCTGGGAGCAAAAGCCCTTCTGAACCTCTCCTTAATCTCCTTGCTCAGAGGAGGTCAGAAGCAGAGTCTGGATGGATCCAAAGGATGGGGGAACCCAGAGTTGGGCTCTGGAGGAGCTAAAAAAGGCCATTTCAACCAGATTGCCAGGAAGGTCCCTGCCTGGGCTGAGCAGCTGGGTTTAGGGGCATGGAGAGGCAGCCCAGAACCCCCACCCTGGAGCTGGGAGCAGATATTGGGGTTTTGGTGCAGCACCCACACCCCAGGACACCTGAAAACAACCTCTGGGACTGAGCTGGCTCCTGCCAAGGGTAGGTGCAGGGCACTGGGGCTTTTCCTGGCCATCCCCAACCCATCTTGGGATGCGTGTCTGGGGGGGAGGCTGGGGAAGGTGGGTGAGCAGGGAACACAGGAGGGCTGGGAAATCTCTGCTTCTCCCACATCCTAATTTTTTTTTTTTTTTTTTTTTAAGTTCAGAAGAGGGGAAAATGTGACTCTCATGGATAACTGCTTTTCTTTTTTCTGTCTATGTTTGCTTCCATTTGCCTGTGTCCAAGTGCCTGGTAGCTTCCTTCCTTCTCTGTGTTCATGCTGTTAGAACCGTAGGATGTCAGGTGGGAAGGGATCCAACAAGGATCCAACCCTTCTAATACAGAAGTGACAGTGACTGAGTGGTGTATGTGAGATGGAGAAAGCAGCTGAAAGGGAGGTGAGACCAGACAGGTCCTGGAGTGAGGAGTGTGAGGAGTCTGGGGGTACCTATCCATCTGTTTGCTTCCTAGGAACAGGGAAGGAGTGGTGGTTTTCCTGAAAGGTGGCTCAGAGGGTAGAGCATCTCCTCAGGGTGATGAATATTCCTCAGGATTTTGCATATTTGGGGCCACAGCAGGACCAGAGAGCTCCATGGCTCTTCTTTCATTGCATGGCCCCTAAATCATGGCTCAGAGACTGAAGGACACAGCCAGGGCACACAACATCCCCAGGGAGTTTGGGATACAGGATGAGAATTCACTCTTGGTGTATTTGGGTCCTCAGTGAGTGGGATGGAGAGCCTGGAGCTCACAAAGTGAGACCTAGACCAGAAAATCTTTCCCTTTCACCCTTTTCCCTGTTTCTCAGGGAAGCAAAGGAAGGGGCAGAAACAGGGGCAGAGGTACCACAGCTCCCTGGATGAGCCACTGTGTTGGGATGGGACTAAATCCAAGAAATTCACCCAAACCCAAGAAATTCACCAAAACCTTCTCTCTCCAGGGAAAAGAGAAGCCTACCCCACTCCAGGCTGCAGGGAAGCAGCATCTCAGCACAGCCCCACATCCTGCAGCATCAGCTGGAGCCTGGCAGTGTGGGCTTGGATGAAGAGATCTCAATAAGTTGGCTTCTCCTTGTGGGGTTGGGATCTCCTCCTCCAGAGGTGCTGCACGAGGTTGTGTAGGGATAAATCCAGCTGGGTTTGTTGTCTCACCAGGATTTTCCTGGTTGGGAACACACCTGGAATATGGAGTGCACCTGGGCTCTGGCAGGCTCAGGGCTGGGAGGGTCTGTAGGGTCTTAAGGAATCCTTGGAGTCTGAATGATGTGGAGAATCCTGATGTTGGATTACAGTTGGATTTGATGATCTTGGATGGTCTACACCAACCTTAATGGTTCCATGACTCCATCAGCTGCCTACAGAAATTTCTGTGGGATTGCCTGGAGCTAAAAGGCTCCAGAAATAATCCTGGGGTATTTCTCTTATTGCAGAGGAAGAGCATTAACAGCCTGGAGTTTCCGGGCATTCCCCAGCTGGATCCTTGCAGAGCAAGTCTGGAAGTGGCTTCACATCTTCCCTTCTTGGGAGTGACAAGACCTTGGGGGAATTGTTTCAAGACTTGCAGAATTTTTTTTGCCTGAGCCACCCTGTAAAAAAAAAACCCACCCAACCAAAGGGCTGTGTGGAAATCTAAAGGGAATCTTTTAGTCTGTGGAACCTCCAAGGGAATCCAGGGAACCTGGAGCAGATTGGTTGCAAATGGGAGCCCATATGTTCTGTGACATGAATTATCAGACCCCAAAGAGCAGCTTAGGGACCTCCAGCAGGCAGGGACAGGGCACAGCTCATGCTTGGGCACCTCATCTCTTGTCATCTGGTCCTTGGGTTTCTTCCCCATTGATATCACCCAACCTGGATGGTCCCCAAGGTTGTGAGAGCTGCACAAGCTTAAAATCCTTGCCAGTTTTCCAAAATCTGGCAATATCTGCAGATGCCAAGCATACAGATGGTGTGTGATATAATGGGAATTACAGGGCACAAAATAAATGGGGGAAGAATTTCATTATTCATCCCTGAAAGGTGGAGCTGCTGGGGTGACCCAGCTGGTGGCTTCCCTGAGCAGATGCTGGAGTCTGGAAAGGAGTTGGAAAAACATCCACTAAGTCATGCTGGTTGGGGAGGGAGGAAATGAGAGGTGTAACAGGGAATCCCAGGCTGGTTCTGAGCCTCAAGGGCAGGGAAAGGGAAAGCCAAAAGGAATAGATGGGTTTCCTCTAAAAGAACCAAGGAAGAGAAGGAGAATAACATCTTGTTTTCTCTTGTTTTTCTTGTTTCACCCATCCACAAAATAAATGGGGGAAGAATTTCATTATTCATCCCTGAAAGGTGGAGCTGCTGGGATGACCCAGCTGGTGGCTTCCCTGAGAAGATGCTGGAGTCTGGAAAGAAGGAGCTGGAAAAATATCCACTAAGTCATGCTGGTCAAGAAAGGATGAAATGAGAGGTGTAACAGGGAATCCCAGGCTGGTTCTGAGCCTCAAGGGCAAGGAGGTGCAAGAAAAAGGGAATAGATGCAAAAACCAAACCAGGGAAGGAGAAGAACATCTTGTTTTCTCTGGAAAACAAACTCATCTCTGCTTCCAGTTATTTCAGAGCACGCCCAGCTCTGGTCCCTTTATTCCCTATGCCCTGTGCCTCTCTCACCTGGATATAAGAGAGGGTTTTTTTCTCTCTCTGAGATCTTTTTTTTTCTGCTTCCAGCAGGCAGCCAGCAGCAGGAGCCTCCTCAAGCTGGCAGTGATGGAGGTGAAGTGGATTCACTTGGTGGTCCTCATCCTCTTCCTCCTCTCTGTTGCAATGACAGGATGCTTCCTCTGGCAGTACAGCCTCCCCAAGGTGGAGCCCAGTGAGTAACATCCTTCAGCTTGGCCAGGTTTTGGCCAAAAACAAATTTGGGAAGCCTTGGGAAGGAAAAAAAAATTGTGGAAAAAATAAAATATTGTGAAGCCAATAAATGCCTTGCTCCCCATGTGGGAGTTAGTCCCCAAGAAGCATTGCCCCACATAGATTTAACTCCTCCTGGCTGGTGCAAAGACAGAGAGGAGATTACTAATTAATTTAATAATTAATTAATATTAATTAATTAATATTGGGTTGATGGATTGCTTTGCTAGTGTCCAGAGAAGCTCCATTCTTTCTGGCACTGACCAAGCTTAGTTTCTATCCAGAAGAGACAACTGATTTTACATCATCTATTTTTTATTTTAGCACCCTGTTGTAAAAACCACTCCAGCTTAGGTTGGATTTTTGGTTTATACCTCACCAGGTGCTTCAGTTTATGACCTTGCTTCCCATAATCTTAGAATTATGGGAATAATTGCCAGCAGGTCCAAGGAAGTGATTCTGCCCCTGTACTCAGCACTGGTGAGGCCACACCTCGAGTCCTGTGTCCAGTTCTGGGCCCCCCAGTTCAGGAAGGATATCGAGGTCCTGGAGCAGGTCCAAAGGAGGGCAACCAGGCTGGTGAAGGGACTCGAGCACAGACCCTATGAGGAGAGGCTGAGAGAGCTGGGGGTGTTCAGCCTGAAGAAGAGGAGGCTCAGGGGAGACCTCATTGCTGTCTACAACTCCCTGAAAGGAGGTTGTAACCGGGTGGACGTTGGTCTCTTTTGCCAGACGACTTTCAACAAGACAAGAGGGCAGGGTCTCAAGTTGTGCCAGGGGAAATTTAGGTTAGATATTAGAAAGAATTTCTTTATGGAGAGAGTGATCAGGCATTGGAATGGGCTGCCCAGGGAAGTAGTGGATTCTCCGTCCCTGGAGCTATTTAAAAAGAGCCTGGATGTGGCACTCAGTGCCATGGTCTAGCAACCTCAACGGTGGTAAAAGGGTTGGACTCGATGATCTATGAGGTCCCTTCCAACCCAGCCAATTCTATGATTCTATGATTCTAACTTTGAGGTGGCTCAAGCCCCCAAAGCTCACACTGGAGTTCCTTATCTTGATTATAGAAAACTCAGCAGAAAAAACTCAAGGTGGGATGGGGCTTGGAGGAACCTGGTCTAGGGGGAGGTGTCCCTGGAACAAGTTGATCTTTAAGGTCTGTTCCAACCCAAACATTCTATGATTCCAGGCCCATGAAATAAATACACTGGAACTGGATCAGATGCTTAAGGAGCCCTAAAATGGCACAAAATCCCCACTGAAGGTGCCAGAGGTACCTCCAGATCCTGCATTTTTATCTCTGAGGACCAAAGGCTGCCTTTAGGCTCTTGGGTATCCACCCTCCTTCATCTCAAAGTTTTCAGAGTGCCATTTCTCAGCTCTGTGGCCAATCCTTCCTGCCCAGCTGGGAAGGAAAAAGAGAAATCAGCATTTTGTTTGCAGCTCAGAGAGCAGAGGAGCTGTGTTTAGGAACACCTTGGCATCAGCTGGGAAATCAGTGCCTCCAAGTAAGAGAATCCCCATCTCTCACCCCATTCAAAGGTCTTTTCTTGCCACAGAAATTTAAGCTATAACTCTGGCAAGTGCAGGATGCAGCTAATTCAGAAGGCAGGTGAGAGATACGAGGTGTGGGGCCACTCACCTCCTCTTAGAGGGTTGGATTTCAGGTGGCACCCACAATTCCCCCATTTTCTGAGGTTCCACTAAGCATGGGACAAGTCTGTCCTCCTGAATTCAGGCTCCCATCTTCCCCCATCCATAGGCAGGGAACTTCCATGGGGTCCAAACCACTCCTGGGCAGCACACAGAATTTTCTGTAATCCCAGATCCTTGCAGTTTGCAGTCAGCTGAAACCCACTGCATCCTCTGCCCATCCCATGTTGGACCAAGCACTAACAGAGCACAGGGAGCTCTTTAAATCCTGATTTCTATGAAATAAAAGCAGCTCAAGGTTGTCCCTTTACCCCTGCAGAAGTGGCCTTCAGCTTTGGACCACGCAGGGAAGGGAGATGATGAGGGAGGACTACAAAATAAGGTGTTCTCTGAGCTCAAGATGCAGTCAGTGTCTCTAAAATAAATGTTAATGTTAATTTTAAAAATAAATCTTTGTTCCAGAGCCAGATTTGTTTTAGCTAAGCAGATTTCAGTGTGTGCATGTGTGTGTTCATAGAATCATAGAATCCTTGGGGTTGGAAGGGACCTCGAAAGATCATCTAGTCCAACCCCCCCTGCCAGAGCAGGGCCACCTAGAGCACTTCGCATAGGAACGTGTCCAGGCGGGTTTTGAATGTCTCCAGTGAAGGAGACTCCACGACCCCCCTGGGCAGCCTGTTCCAGGGCTCTGTCACCCTTACAGGAAAAAAATTTTTTCAAATATTCAACTTGAACCTCCTGTGCTCCAATTTACACCCATTACCCCTTGTCCTATCACTGGTCACCACTGAGAAGAGCCTAACTCCATCTCCCTGACACTCACCCCTTACATATTTGAAACCATTGATGAGGTCACCCCTCAGTCTCCTTTTCTCCAAACTAAAGAGACCCAGCTCCCTCAGCCTTTCCTCATAAGGGAGATGTTCCACTCCCTTCATCATCTTAGTAGCTCTGCACTGGACTCTTTCAAGCACTTCCCTGTCCTTCTTGAACTGAGGGGCCCAGAACTGGACACAATACTCCAGGTGCGGCCTCACCAATGCAGAATAGAGGGGGAGGAGAACCTCTCTTGACCTACTAACCACACCCTTTCTAATGCACCCCAGGATGCCATTGGCCTTCTTGGCCACAAGGGCACATTGCTGGCTCATGGTCATCCTCTTGTCTACCAGGACCCCCAGGTCTCTTTCACCTACACTGCTCTCCAGCAGGTCAGCCCCCAACCTATACTGGGACATCTTGTTGTTCTTCCCCAAATGCAAAACTCTACACTTCCCCTTGTTGAATTTCATCATGTTTCTCCCTGCCCAACTCTCCAGCCTGTCTAAGTCTCTCTGAATGGCAGCACAGCCTTCTGGTGTGTCAGCCACTCCTCCCAGCTTAGTGTCATCAGCAAACTTGCTGAGGGTACATTCTATACCCTCATCCAAGTCGTTCAACCTCCTTACCTTTGGGCGCTCCTGCATCTTTGTGTGATGTCCAAAGAGGCCCCCAGTGTATTTTGCCTTGGATAAAAATATGAACTATAAAACTGCAGCCTCCCCACAGACATGGAGGGAATAGGAGCCTCTCTCATTTGTAGTTTTCTGTGGAAACAACCCTGCTCCCCAAAGGAAATTGTCCAAAACTCCACAGGAATGGCAGATGTGCAGCACCATGGGGCAGATGTCTGATGGTTGGAGAGTCGTGCAGGTATTTCCTAAATATTCAGGTTTCAGTCAGCTGAAACCTCCTGCATCCTCTGCCCATCCCATGTTGGACCAAGCACTAACAGAGCACAGGGAGCTCTTTAAATCCTGATTTCTATGAAATAAAAGCAGCTCAAGGTTGTCCCTTTGTGCAGGAGTGGCCTTCAGCTTTGGACCACGAGGGAAGGGAGGTGATGAGGGAGTTGTTAAAGCTTGGTACTGTGTTTAGCAGAGCCCCAACCACTCTTGGAAATGTTTTCCAGGTCCATCTGTGCTGGAAGCAAAGGCAGAGGCTGTGCAGATGTGTCCCCGCTACCCAGAACCGGTACCACTGGACCATCCTATCCCCATCCTGAAGGAGGCATTGGAGAAGGTCTGTGGGTGTAAGGGAACAGAGCTGGAGCTCAGAAGGGCTTTTCTGAAGGTGGTCAGGGGATAATATGGGTTTTGTTTGTCCCTGAGCATCTCTGAGGAAGGAAGTGGGAAACTGAGGAGGTGAATCTGGAGCTGGGTGTCTGCAGCTCCTTCCCTGAAGGTACAGAACAGATCAGTAATCAGTTTTCTTATCAAAAGGGGAAGAGATGATGAAGTAATATTATGGTGTGCCCACCATATGAAGGACATGGACCTGTTGGAATGAGTCCAGAGGAAGCCACGAAGATCATCCAGGGGCTGGAGAAGCCCTGAGATGAGGAGTTGGGATTGTTCAGTCTATGGAAGGGAAAGGAAAGGAAAGGAAAGGAAAGGAAAGGAAAGGAAAGGAAAGGAAAGGAAAGGAAAGGAAAGGAAAGGAAAGGAAAGGAAAGGAAAGGAAAGGAAAGGAAAGGAAAGGAAAGGAAAGGAAAGGAAAGGAAAGGAAAGGAAAGGAAAGGAAAGGAAAGGAAAGGAAAGGAAAGGAAAGGAAAGGAAAGGAAAGGAAAGGAAAGGGAGAGAAGGGTTCAGAGGACCTAAAATGCTAGTGCAAAGGACAGATGTGTACAGTACAATTTAAAAAGTTTAAAAATTACAATTATTAGGGTTTAGCATTTACATTCCTCTCCCAAGTGGCCATGAAGACTGAAAGAAAGCTGCTGAATTGTTCAGCACAAACACCTGAAGGCAACAGCACCATTAAAATATTTTCATTTGCAAGAATATTTGGGGAAAAAAATCACTCTTGGGTGCTTGGACGTACGGAGAGCTGATGGTCTGAGTCTTCTACAACATGTCACAGAGCAGATGCATTATGGAAGCCTTTGTTTAAAAATTCCCAATTTCCCATCTTCCTCCAGGTGGATTTGATGCTGCGCCAAAGGATTCAGAGCTCTGGTGTCCCTGCCATGTCTGCCATCGTCATCTACAATGACACAGTGCTCTGGACAGGCAACTTTGGGAAGAAGAATGGGTCAGACCCCCTCTCCGTGGTGCCCAACGAGTACACTATTTACAGGTGAGACAGGTGTGTCACAGGTGTGAGCAGAAACACACGAGGGGAGCTGATTTCTGGGGATGGAGCCACTGTCACAAGTGGCATCCACTGGCTCAGGTCTCCTGCAGAAACCTCTTCTGCTTTACTCTGATGTTTCAGCTGCTTCCAAAGTGATCAGATGTTTGTGCCTGACTCAGTGGCCTGCTTTTGATGTTTTCTTCTTTTTATTATTTTTAATTTCATCTAAAAATATTTTCAACTGAAATGGAAATGACCATCCCAAAGAACCTGAGAACTCCTGACACAGAAATGTCTCCAGAAGATGCAGGGCACAAATCTGGAGACTGAGACCTAATAGAGATTTTCTGAGAAGTGAGGAGACAGGGCCAGATCCAACCCAAACCATTCCATGGGCAGGAACACCTCCCACCAGCCCAGGGTGCCCCAGGGCCCTTCCAACCTTCAACACTGCCAGGGGCTACAGAGTTAAATAAAAAAAATACCAAGCAAAACAAAAAACAAACACACAAACACCAAAAAAACCCCACAAAACCTTTTTTCCTCCCTTCTCTTTGGAGGTAAAATCCCTGCACAGCGACCTCAGGCCATTTCTCCCAGAACCACTGATCCCTATCGTGTCTTCCAGAGTCATGGAATGGGTCGGGTTGGAAGGGACTGAAAAGGTTACTCAGTTCCTACCATCCTGGCATGGACAGGGCAGGAGGAACCCGTCCCTGGGTGGGTTTGAACCACCAACCTTTCAGTTAACAGCCGAACGCGCTCACCCGTTGCGCCACAGAGACTCCTGAAATTCCCTTTTTTTGTTGGTCATTATTGATGGTCCTGGAGTGAAACCATTGGCTAAGAAAAGATTAATTCATTAGGATTTACAGTCAGGTGTTCAAAGACAATCAGACACTGTTGTAATTCTTAATAAATGAAACTTTTCTTAGCCAATGCTTTCACCCCACGACATCTCCTGCCTGTCCAAGAATGTCAGTTCTGGTGGCACATCCCAGATGTCCCCAGCTGTCCCTGATCATGAAGGGACTGAAAAGGTTACTCAGTTCCTACCATCCTGGCACAGACAGGGCAGGAGGAACCCGTCCCTGGGTGGGTTTGAACCACCAACCTTTCAGTTAACAGCCGAACGCGCTCACCCGTTGCGCCACAGAGACTCCCAAAATTCCCCTTTTTTTTTGGGTCATTGTTGATGGTCCTGGAGTGAAACCATTGGCTAAGAAAAGATTCATTCATTAGGATTTACAGTCAGGTGTTCAAAGACAATCAGACACTGTTGTAATTCTTAATAAATGAAACTTTTCTCAGCCAACGATTTCACTCCGGGACATCTCCTGCCTGTCCAAGAATGTCAGTTCTGGTGGCACATCCCAAATGTCCCCAGCTGTCCCTGATCATGAAGGGACTGAAAAGGTTACTCAGTTCCTGCCATCCTGGCCCAGACAGGGCAGGAGGAACCCGTCCCTGGGTGGGTTTGAACCACCAACCTTTCAGTTAACAGCCGAACGCGCTCACCCGTTGCGCCACAGAGACTCCTGAAATTCCCTTTTTTTTTTGGGTCATTGTTGATGGTCCTGGAGTGAAACCATTGGCTAAGATTCATTAATTACAAATTACAACAGTGTCTGACTGTCTCTGAACACCTGACTGTAATTCCTAATGAATGAAACTCTTCTTAGCCAATGCTTTCACCCCACGACATCTCCTGCCTGCCCAAGAATCTCAGTTCTGGTGGCACAACCCAAATGCCCCCAGCCGTCTCTCTTCATGCTGGCCTCGTTTCCAGAACCCAATAAAACAGACCCAGAGTCCTCCACTGTAGAGAGACATTGTCAACAAGGTGCCTTGAGTTGCCAAAGAGTGGGTGTGAGTCCACCTGTGCCTGGTTAGGGCAGGCCCCCTATTACCAGGGGGCAATAAAGGTGGGACACGCACCCACAGAGAGAAGCTCACTCTGGTGTGAGGCGATGGAGAGGTCAGCAGCTCGTCGAGCCTCAGGAGCAAGAAAGGCTCCTCCTGCTACAATTAGCCAAGGTGTTGTGTGTAAAGCTACAGTCAGTGGGTCAGCTGAGGGCTCTGCTATAATCACCATCCTGATTAATGGGTTTCTTAATGAGTTATGTCTCTAAATGTCCATTCCTTAACAGAATTGCCAGTGTCTCCAAGATCTTCCCCACCATTATGTTATACAAGATGTGGGAGGAAGGAAAAATCACTTCTCTCGACGACCCCTTGGAACGTTACGCCCAGAATTTTGTTATCAAGAACCCTCTGGGGAGGTTCAAGGAATCCGAGCAGAGGTACCCAGCAGAGGGGGTGGTTTTTTCAGAGAAAGGCTCAGTGCCACTGAAGCCATCTCCTGTCACCCTCCGAAGAATGGCCAGCCAGCTCTCAGGTGAGACAGCACCCAGAGCTCCCCCTCTGCCAGCTTGAAAGAGACCTCAGGAAAAACTGTCCAAATGGCAGGGTGTCAGGGTTTAACACTGCCCTGGCAATTAAACCAAATAACAGATGCTCTATATTAATCTCTCCTCCTTGATAAAGAGAGAGAAAAAGGGAGAGAGACTGATGGGTTGGAAACTAAACTACCCAGCTTTAATGAAACACTAATGATAAATAGGAAAAATTACTAAATCAATACAAATATACAGAAAATTGATCCCAGGTTCCTTCCCCCTCTCCCCCAATAACTCTCCCATCCCCACCGAGGCTGCAGGGCAGCCCTGGGAAAGTCCAGGCTGGAATCCTGGGGTCAGGAGCAGTTGGGAGCTGGAGGCAGAACACAGAGATTCAGGCTGGGATGGATCAGGAGCACAGGGAGAGGAAGGGATGGAATCCTCCCAGGATGCTGGGTGAAGGAAGGGAAGCAGGAAAGGCAGGAAGGGCAGGAGCTGGAAGCTGGAAATCAGGAAACCATGGCTTGGCCTTTGTGATCCCTCAGATTTATCCTGAGGATGAGGTGTATGGGATGGAACACTCTGTTGGGTCAATTTTGGTCATTTCTCTTGTCCCTTTCTCCCCAAAGGAGGGTTTCAGGTGTGAGCTCTTGACTCCTTTTCTCCTTCTGGAGGGTAAAATGTTCCTCAGAGCCGAGCAGTGCTTTGGTTCTGCAGCCCATTCTCCAGCAGTAACTATAAACATCAAGTGTTATCAGTCCTAGGAGCACACACTGTCTGAGAAACTTGCTATTAATTTCAGCATGTGCAACTACTTAGACTTAGCTAAAAGCAAAAGTACAAGACAGAAAATCACCTTTATCCTGGCCCAACCCAGGACACAGGGATGCAAAATGTTCCTGTGGAGGCCATTTCTTAGTAGGTACCCAGGAGCTTTGCACTTCCCAGAAGTCAGGCAGCACCCCTGGAAGGAAGCTGCCAGGAGCTTCATGATGTGCTGAAAGGAAACTCTTGTCTACCTGCTAGGGAGGTGGTCAAGCTGCACGGTGGGTTGGGCAATTGGGGAAAATTGGGGAAAAAGATTGGAAAAAAACATTTTCCCCCTTGCAAGGTGAATATATAGTTCTTTTTCCACATGGCCTGAAATCAGGCTCCAGTTGCAGAAGGTTTTGCACTCCAGCCATTTGATGTAGAGCTGAGGGCACCAAACCTCTGCACTTTGAGCAGATAGACCTTGATGGCTGAGCTAAATTTAGCTGTCAGTGTGGTTACTGAGCTGAGATTCCTGAGCTATTCATAGCTCTTTACTTGCTGACAGCAGACTATTAATCTGCTGCTGCCTTAATAATTGGGTAACTCTGGCATTCAGGCAGAAGGAGATCACAGGACTCAAGAGAGCTTTAACCTTTCTCAGAAATACAGTTGCCAATATTTGACCCTGAGATTTCAGGATTTAATGGCCAAAGACACTGTGCTGACATCTCATCTGGCATTTTAATTCGATTTTGTAGCACCTGCATTATTCTGGACTGAAATAAATACCCCAGGACCTCAGGGTCCAGCAGGATCTAAGAGCAAAACAAGATGTCTTTAAATTGCAGTATCTCGAGAGAGGGAACAGCAAAGAGTTCAAAGCAAGAGTTCCCCAAAATGGAATGAAATGACTGAAATCTGGAAACCAACAAACAACCCAAAGCAGAAGGAATTCTTGTGCACAACCAGCCTGACCATGTCCTCAGGGACACCAATTTGACCCACCTGAAGCTTCCCTGCTTATTTTGGGGGGGTTTTGTTGGGTTTTTTTCAGGCTGTGGCCCATATTTCCTAGGCCAACAACCAGCTTGGACCTGGACAATTTAGTAGAAGGAGCAGCATGGTATCAAAATGAAAATCAAATTAGATTTAGGTCCCGTGTTACATTTCCCACCTGTCAAAAAGCAAAAAAGGAATAGGTTCTGCTGAGCATTAACATGAAAGCCACTGCATGATACCTTGCAAAGTGGTTTTCATCTAAATTCTACCAGTGGAAGCTTCTCTATAATGTCTCCTCATTAGCTGGGCTTGGCTTTTCTCCATTGCATATTACAAAATAACAGCAAAGGTTTTTCTCCTCCACACTTGATGAGTTCATTGCTAGAGGAGAGCTCCAGCTTGGGAAGGTTGGGATTTTCAAATCCATAGGAATGCCAGCCTGAGATGCTCTTGGACATTTTTAACAGCTTGCTTGTCACATCCATTAGCAGCTCCTGGGGTATCAATCCATGACTCGGGGTTTTTTCTGTAATGCTCACACCTTCCCTGCTTTATCATAGAATCCTTGAATGGGCTGGGTTGGAAGGGACCTCAGAGCTGTCACGGTTTAACACTGGCCCGGCGATTAAACCGAATAACAAACGCTCTCTATTAATCTCTCTGTCCTTGATAGAGAAAGGAGAGAGAATAAGGGAGAGAGACTTATGGGTTGGAAAGTAAACTACACAACTTTAAAGAAACAGTAATGATAAATAGGAAAAATTACTAAATATATACAAATATACAGGAAAATGGAAACCACATTCCTCCCTCCTCTCCCCCAATAACTCTCACGTCACCACCGAGGCTGCAGGGCAGCCCTGGGAAAGTCCAGGCTGGACTCCTGGAGTCGGCAGCAGTCGGGAACCGGAGGCAGGAACACACAGATATGGGCTGGGATGGATCAGGACCACAGGCAGACGAATGGACGGAGTCCTTCCAGGATGCCGGGTGAAGGAAGGGAAGCAGGAAATCAGGAAAAGATCTGGCTCGGCCCTCGTGATGCCTCAAATTTATACTGAGTGTGACGTATATGGGATGGAATACTCTGTTTGGTCAATTCTGGTATCTATCTTGTCTGTTCCTCCCCAAAGGAGGGCTCAGGTGGGACCTCTGTATCCTCCTGGAGGGTAAAATGTTTTCCTCAGAGCTGAGTAGTGTCCTTGGCTCTGCATACCAGTCTCTGGCTGGAACTATAAACATCAAGTGTTATCAGTCCTAGAAGCAGACACTGAGAAACTTGCTGTTAGTTTCAGCAAGTGCAGCTCCTTACAAGAGACTGAGCTGAAAGCAAAAGTACAAGACAGAAAATCACCTTTATCCTGGTCCAAACCAGGACAAGAGCTCATCAAGTCCAACCCTTGCTCCACTCCCCCCGTGGTTCCCAGCCCATGGCACTCAGTGCCACATCCAGGCTCTTTGGAAATCTCTCCAGACACGGAGAATCCACTACTTCCCTGGGCAGCCCATTCCAATGCCTGATCACCCTCTCCAGAAAGAAATTCTTTCTCATCTCCAACCTAAACCTCCCCTGGCACAACTTGAGACCCTGCCCTCTTGTCTTGCTGAGAGTTGCCTGGGAAAAGAGCCCAACCCCCCCCTGGCTCCAACCTCCTTTCAGGGAGTTGGAGAGTGATGAGGTCTCCCCTGAGCCTCCTCTTCTCCAGGCTTTTCCATCCTTTCTACTGAACCCCAGGAGAGACATTTTTTTGGGTCCCTCCCAGGGACCCAACATTTTTTTTGCTGCCTCGTGGCCAGTAGGAACTGGAGGAGCCCATTCTGGAGGATCATAGAATCATAGAATAGGCTGGGTTGGAAGGGACCTCAGAGATCATCGAGTCCAACCCTTGATCAGCTACCACCACAGTCACTAGACCATGGCACTGAGTGCCACATCGAGTTGCTTTTTAAATGTCTCCAGGGACGAAGAGTCCACCACCTCCCCAGGCAGCCCGTTCCAATGTCTGATCACCCTTTCCATGAAAAAATTCTTTCTAATCTCCAATCTGAACTTCCCCCGGCACAATTTAAGACCTCAGTGCATCTTTTCTCTGCTCATCCAGCTGCTTAAAAAAACAAGCAGAAAAAGTGCTCTTATTCCAGTTCAGATCCCAAGGTCAGAGCAGTTGAGGAAACCAAGTGCTGCTTCTCCAAGATCCCAGGGCATCCTTCAGCTCTGTTCTCACTGAGCAGATGATTGTAACTCATTTTTCTGTCCTGCACCCTCCCTGTTTTCCTCCTAACCTCGAAATCAAAGTCAGCTGTGAACTGCAATGAGGATTTCAAGCCAGATGGCATCCAAGTTCTGGAGCCATAGATCCTGTGCAAAGGAGCTGGGACACTTTAAAAAAGTTCTGGGCAAAAGTTTTTAAGTTCAGTGTTTTGGAATTGGATGGGGAAAGGGGGGTTTTCTGCTTTCAGAAAGCCTAAATAAATGGTGCTAAATATGAAAAAAAAAAAAAAAAAAAAAAGAAACAAAAATGAATAAAACCAAAACAAGACAAAACAAAAATAGCTATTTTATGCCAAGCCTGAAATGGTTCTGAGAAGTTCAAGTCTGTTGTAGTGTCAGAACAAAAAAGTCTTTCAAGGGGTTGTGGCACACAAGGGAATATAAATGATATGGAAATCATATGGATTTCCCTAGCACCCATCTGCCCTTCTCTTCAAAAATACCCATGAGGACAGAGGGCATTTTTGATCATTCCTCAAGGTATTTTCAGGGAGAACTTCCCCAGACTCTGTGGTCCATAACCTGGATCCTGTGCCCAGCCCAGGGTGGCCAAGTCCATCACTGCTCTTTCCATCTTCCCAGAGAACTTTACTTTTTTCTCTCTTCACCAAACTTTCCTGGGCCATGATATGACTCAAAAATTCTCTTTTTTTTCTGCACAGGGCTGCCCAGGAGGCTGCGTTCCACCAGCCTGCTCTGGAAGGGCAGCACCCAAGAGGCTCTTGCTCTGCTGAAAGATGATGTCTTGGTTGCTGACCCTGGAACCAGGTCTGCTATATTCACTGGGGAGTTTTGGGGGGCTGGGGTTGTCTTCTCCAACTGGTACCAACCCCACCTGCCACCTCCATGGCCAATGGATAAAAGGCAGCTAAGTCCAGAGGCAGCTTCAACCATAAATTTATCACAGGATGGAAAAAAGGGAGGGTTGGAGGTTCCAGAGGGATTTAAGTGTGTGTAGAGCCTGAGTGAGAAGCCAGGATGAGGCAAAATAATGTTCTATGTTAGGTTTAATGAGCCTTCAATTGTGAAAGCTGCAGATTTCCAGAAGTGGAAGTTTATTTCTTTGGTTTAAACCATCACAGATTTTGCCTAAAATCATCCTAGGTAGAGATTTGCATGTCCCTAAATTATCTGTGAGTTCCATTAATAATTGTCCTAATTTATATTGCCTGCTAAGAATCTGTTACCTGAGCTGCAAACCAATACATGAAGCTGTCAAGCAGCCAGTAGATAAGGGAAAGGATTCAGATTAACCAGAAAACCTTTTTAAGTCTGTAAAAAATCTGTGGGGGATCAAGGTAGATTCAGAAATATTTTTCCTGGGTTTGCTGAGGGTTCTTGGTGAGGATGACTTGATGTTTGCAGGCTTGGAAAACTCAGCCTTGGCCACCTGGTACTCTGTCCAATGTCATGGAGGTTAAATAGATTTTCTTAAAGGAATTTAAGATCTTTAATTCTTAAAGGAATTTAAGATTTGCATGTCCCTAAATTATCTGTGAGTTCCATTAATAATTGTCCTAATTTATATTGCCTGCTAAGAGTCTGTTACCTGAGCTGCAAACCAATACATGAAGCTGTCAAGCAGCCAGTAGATAAGGGAAAGGCTTCAGATTAACCAGAAAATCTTTTTAAGTCTGCAAAAATTTGGGGGGAGATCAAATTAGATTCAGAAATATTTTTCCTGGGGTTGCTGAGGATTCTTGGTGAGGATGACTTGATGTTTGCAGGCTTGGAAAACTCAGCCTGGGCCACCTTGTGCTCTGTCCAATGTCATGGAGGTTAAATAGATTTTCTTAAAGGAATTTAAGACCTTTAATTCTTAAAGGAATTTAAGATTTGCATGTCCCTAAATTATCTGTGAGTTCCATTAATAATTGTCCCAAGTTATATGACAGCTAAGAGTCTGTTACCTGAGCTGCAAACCAATACATGAAGCTGTCAAGCAGCCAGTAGATAAGGGAAAGGATTCAAATTAACCAGAAAACCTTTTTAAGTCTGCAAAAATCTGTGGGGGATAAATAGATTTTCTTAAAGGAATTTAAGACTTAAACATCATCATCATCTTTGGTATTTATATATATATATAAGTATGCATATGTATATATATAATGCTCACCATTAAGATACATAAGGACATCCAGCCATAGTCTCTCAACCCCTCATTACTTGACAGTTTTAACCCAGTTTCCCTGTTCCCAGATAAAGTTCACATAAAGAAAATCACCACTCATTATTAGAGAAATTTTAACTAATTTTTTTTTTCTGGGTATCTTGAATTTCAGCTCCATTTCAGCTATAAAATTTGAGATCCAGAATGGATTTATTCTTGTGCCAGAAATACATACACTCGTCACACTTCCATTTGGTGGGATGGACTGGAAATGCTTGATGTGGCACCCAAAAAAATTAAAAAAAAGGTTTAAAATATCATGGATTTTGAGAATCTGCTTGGAAATAAGTTGCCCATTCAGGTCTCCATGCCATTAAACTTCACTCAATTATGAATGAATGAATTAAATCACTTTATGGATATTACAGACTCAAGCATGCTGGTGTATTTAGTGACTCAACAGTGCTGAATGCTGCTTTGTAGACTTCTAAGTGCTTTTTAAATGCTTTTACCATCTTAAGGTAGCTTAGGTGCTTAAGTAATTGTCCCATCTTAAATCTCCTAAGTGGTTTACCTGGGATTTGGAGACTTTTAAGGTAAGCACCTGGAACTCTCAACCCTGCTCTTAAAAAGAAATGATACATGCTTTGGAGAAGAACTAAAAACAGGAGGTGCACATACATAGGGGTTTGCATAAGGGATTTTTGGGGTTTTTTTTTCATTTTGCCATCTCCAGCCCTTGCCCTGGCACAGTGATTAAATAGCTCCAGTCAGAAAATTCTCCTTCTGCACTTCCCAACAAACCCAGACCCCACCAGTCAGTTTTTCTCCATTTCTTCATGACGTTCTATGATTCCCTGCTCTTGTTGGGTCTTTTTTTTCATTTTGCCATATCCTGCTCTTGTTGGGATGTTTTTGGTTTTTTTTTTATTTGCCATATCCTGCTCTTGTTGGGTTTTTTTATTCATTTTGCCATCTCCAACCCTTGTTCTCTGCACAGTGATTAAACAGCTCCAGTCAGAAAATTCTCATTCTGGACTTCCCAACAAACCCAGACCCCACCAGTCAGTTTTTCTCCATTTCTTCATTACATTTTATGACTCCCTGCTCTTGTTGGCTTTTTTTTCATTTTGCCATCTCCAGCTCTTGGGTTTTTTTTTCTTTATGCCATCTCTAGCCCTTGCTTTGGGCATAGTGATTAAACAGCTCCAGTCAGAAAATTCTCATTCTGGACTTCCCAACAAACCCAGACACCACCAACCAGTTTTTCTCCATTTTTTCATTACATTCTATGATTCCCTGCTCTTGTTGGGGTTTTTTTGTATTTAGCCATCTCCTGCTCTTGTTGGTTTTTTTTTTCCTTTTGCCATCTCCAGCCCTTGTTCTGTGCACAGTCATTAAACAGCTCCAGTCAGAAAATTCTCCCTCTGCACTTCCCAACAAACCCAGACCCCACCAGTCAGTTTTTCTCCATTTCTTCATTACATTCTATGACTCCCTGCTCTTGTTGGGTCTTTTTGTATTTAGCCATCTCCTCCTCTTGATTTTTTTTTTTTTCACTTTGCCATATCCTGCTCTTGTTGGGTTGTTTTGTTTGTTTTTTTATTTTGCCATCTCCTGCTCTTGTTGGGTTTTTTTTATATTTTGCCATCTCCAGCTCTTGCTCTGGGCACAGTCATTAAACAGCTCCAGTCAGAAAATTCTCCCCCTGGACTTACCAACAAACCCAGACCCCACCAGTCAGTTTTTCTCCATTTCTTCATGACATTTTATGACTCCCTGCTCTTGTTGGCTTTTTTTCATTTTGCCATCTCCAGCTCTTGGGTTTTTTTTTCTTTATGCCATCTCCAGCCCTTGTTCTCTGCACAGTGATTAAACAGCTCCAGTCAGAAAATTCTCATTCTGGACTTCCCAACAAACCCAGACACCACCAACCAGTTTTTCTCCATTTCTTCATTACATTCTATGATTCCCTGCTCTTGTTGGGGTTTTTTTGTATTTAGCCATCTCCTGCTCTTGTTGGTTTTTTTTTTTCATTTTGCCATCTCCTGCTCTTGTTGGGTTTTTTTAATATTTTGCCATCTCCAGCCCTTGTTCTCTGCACAGTGATTAAACAGCTCCAGTCAGAAAATTCTCCCTCTGGACTTACCAACAAACCCAGACCCCACCAGTCAGTTTTTCTCCATTTCTTCATGACATTTTATGACTCCCTGCTCTTGTTCGGTCTTTTTTTTCATTTTGCCATATCCTGCTCTTGTTGGGTTGTTTTGTTTGTTTTTTTATTTTGCCATCTCCTGCTCTTGTTGGGTTTTTTTTATATTTTGCCATCTCCAGCTCTTGTTCTCTGCACAGTGATTAAACAGCTCCAGTCAGAAAATTCTCTTTTTGGACTTCCCAACAAACCCAGACCCCACCAGTCAGTTTTTCTCCATTTCTTCATGACATTTTATGACTCCCTGCTCTTGTTGGGTTTTTTTTTCATTTTGCCATCTCCAGCTCTTGGGTTTTTTTTTTCTTTATGCCATCTCTAGCCCTTGCTTTGGGCATAGTGATTAAATAGCTCCAGTCAGAAAATTCTCCCTCTGGACTTACCAACAAATCCAGACCCCACCAATCAGTTTTTCTCCATTTCTTCATGACGTTCTATGATTCCCTGCTCTTGTTGGGGTTTTTTTGTATTTTGCCATCTCCTGCTCTTGTTGGTTTTTTTTTTCCTTTTGCCATCTCCAACCCTTGTTCTGGGCACAGTCATTAAATAGTTCCAGTCAGAAAATTCTCCTTCTGCACTTACCAACAAATCCAGACCCCACCAGTCAGTTTTTCTCCATTTCTTCATGACGTTCTATGATTCCCTGCTCTTGTTGGGTCTTTTTTTTCATTTTGCCATATCCTGCTCTTGTTGGGTTTTTTTTTTCATTTTGCCATCTCCAGCCCTTGTTCTCTGCACAGTGATTAAACAGCTCCAGTCAGAAAATTCTCCCTCTGGACTTCCCAACAAACCCAGACCCCACCAGTCAGTTTTTCTCCATTTCTTCATGACATTTTATGACTCCCTGCTCTTGCTGGCTTTTTTTTCATTTTGCCATATCCTGCTCTTGGGTTTTTTTTTCTTTATGCCATCTCCAGCCCTTGCTTTGGGCATAGTGATTAAATAGCTCCAGTCAGAAAATTCTCATTCTGGACTTCCCAACAAACCCAGACACCACCAATCAGTTTTTCTCCATTTTTTCATTACATTCTATGATTCCCTGCTCTTGTTGGGGTTTTTTTGTATTTAGCCATCTCCTGCTCTTGTTGGTTTTTTTTTTCCTTTTGCCATCTCCAGCCCTTGTTCTGTGCACAGTCATTAAACAGCTCCAGTCAGAAAATTCTCCCTCTGGACTTCCCAACAAACCCAGACCCCACCAGTCAGTTTTTCTCCATTTCTTCATGACATTTTATGACTCCCTGCTCTTGTTGGGTTTTTTTTTTCATTTTGCCATATCCTGCTCTTGTTGGGATGTTTTTGTTTTTTTTTTTCATTTTGCCATCTCCTGCTCTTGTTGGTTTTTTTTTTTCATTTTGCCATCTCCAACCCTTGTTCTCTGCACAGTGATTAAATAGCTCCAGTCAGAAAATTCTCATTCTGGACTTCCCAACAAACCCAGACCCCACCAGTCAGTTTTTCTCCATTTCTTCATGACATTTTATGACTCCCTGCTCTTGTTGGCTTTTTTTTCATTTTGCCATCTCCAGCCCTTGGGTTTTTTTTTCTTTATGCCATCTCTAGCCCTTGCTTTGGGCACAGTGATTAAATAGCTCCAGTCAGAAAATTCTCATTCTGGACTTCCCAACAAACCCAGACACCACCAATCAGTTTTTCTCCATTTTTTCATTACATTCTATGATTCCCTGCTCTTGTTGGGTTTTTTTGTATTTAGCCATCTCCTGCTCTTGTTGGTTTTTTTTTTCCTTTTGCCATCTCCAGCCCTTGCCCTGGCACAGTGATTAAACAGCTCCAGTCAGAAAATTCTCATTCTGGACTTACCAACAAACCCAGACCCCACCAGTCAGTTTTTCTCCATTTCTTCATGACATTTTATGACTCCCTGCTCTTGTTGGGTCTTTTTTTTCATTTTGCCATCTCCTGCTCTTGTTGGGTTGTTTTGTTTTTTTTTTTATTTTGCCATCTCCTGCTCTTGTTCTCTGCACAGTGATTAAACAGCTCCAGTCAGAAAATTCTCTTTTTGGACTTCCCAACAAACCCAGACCCCACCAGTCAGTTTTTCTCCATTTCTTCATGACGTTCTATGATTCCCTGCTCTTGTTGGGTTTTTTTGTATTTAGCCATCTCCTGCTCTTGTTGGTTTTTTTTTTCATTTTGCCATCTCCAGCCCTTGCTTTGGGCACAGTGATTAAATAGTTCCAGTCAGAAAATTCTCATTCTGGACTTCCCAACAAACCCAGACACCACCAATCAGTTTTTCTCCATTTTTTCATTACATTCTATGACTCCCTGCTCTTGTTGGGTTTTTTTATATTTTTCCATCTCCTGCTCTTGTTGGTTTTTTTTTTCATTTTGCCATCTCCAACCCTTGTTCTCTGCACAGTGATTAAACAGCTCCAGTCAGAAAATTCTCTTTTTGGACTTCCCAACAAACCCAGACCCCACCAGTCAGTTTTTCTCCATTTCTTCATGACATTTTATGACTCCCTGCTCTTGTTGGCTTTTTTTTCATTTTGCCATCTCCAGCTCTTGGGTTTTTTTTTCTTTATGCCATCTCCAACCCTTGTTCTGGGCACAGTGATTAAATAGCTCCAGTCAGAAAATTCTCCCTCTGGACTTCCCAACAAATCCAGACCCCACCAGTCAGTTTTTCTCCATTTTTTTCATGACACTCTATGATTCCCTGCTCTCCCTTTAGCACCTCACCTGAGACAATGACACTTTTTCCCCCGGAGATTTTGGGCCAGCCATGTCCTCCACACCTCCTCACTGAAGCCAACCTCATCCTGACACCTCCCTATTTTATTTTTATTTTTTCAGGTGCCACTACAGCAACTTGGCCTTTTCCCTGCTGGCACACGTGCTGGCTGACCACGCTGCTGAAGGACAATACCAACGCTGGATCTGGGAGAACATCCTGGACCGTTTGGGCATGGAGGACACCGGCTTTGACATCACCCCCCCCATCCTCTCCCAAATGGCCGTGGGCTTCTACAGCAGCCAGCAACCAGCCCCCCTCTACGACCTGGGCTGGTACAGACCTTCTGGCCAGATGTATTCCACTGCTGCTGACCTTGCCAAGCTGGCAATGGTCTTCCTAGGCACCTACCACCGGCGTCTCCTGGAGCCTGACACCCTGAAGACCATGCTGACCCCCCTGCTCAAGTGCTCCAAGGAATACTTTGCCAACAAGACAGGCACGCCCTGGGAGATCAATGAGCAGCTGGGCTACGATGTCATTAGGAAGGATGGGGACCTGGATGGTTATTCTGCCACCTTCTCCCTCATCCCCAAGCTCCGGCTGAGCTTCATCGTGCTGATGGCAGGGCCCAGGCCTCAGGGGGAGGATTTGGTGGCTCGGACATACGAGCATCTTATCCCTGCCATGGAGACAGCCTTCAGAGGGGCAGAGAAAAACTTGATTCCTGCTCCAAATCCAGGCCCTTACGTTGGTTACTATACCTATTCCAACTTGACTTTCTACGAGATTAAAGTCGGGCCTGGTGGGGTGTTGGTCATGCAGCAGTTTGGACCTCACGTGGAAGAGTTGATTCCTGAAAAGTACCGGACAATCAAGCTCCAGCACCTGGAAGATCGTGTTTTCCAAGTGGTTTTTGACAAGGAGTTCCCTTGTGTTCTGTACCTGGGCTCTGCCTCCATCTCCCTGGAGACCCAGAACGGGCAGCTCTTTAATTTTTATCCCTTTGATAGGAAGGGTTTGTCCCCTGGGTTTGATGCCCCGGGGCTGAACACCTACAACGTGGTGCGGGTGCTCCGCAAGCCCATGTTCTACACCTAAATGGCACCTCTGCTGCTCTGGCCACTTCTCAGAGGTGGTTCCAAACGTGGGTCTTACCAGATTCTCCTCTCTGTGGCTTCCTGGGTGCTGTTTCAAAAGGGAAAGCTGATGGCAAGTCACTCCAGCCAGAGCAATGTGTCGCAGTTCTTTACTGCCCAGCATCTTTACAGAGCTCTTCTGTGCCCAGGAGGGGAGGAAGAGGATGGTGTCTGCCTGCAACCCCCTCCAGAGCAGGGCTCAGAAAACAAGGATAAACCCAGGCTAGCAAGGACTGAGCCTCCCTGCCAGAGTCTGAAAGTCTATTAAACCCTAACTCTGAGCTCCTTGTTTTCCTCCTCTGAAATGTATTGATGTTCTTGTCACTGGGGATGTGTTAAGTCCAATACAAGCTTTTTGACTTTTCAGTTCCTCAGAAGCTTGTAGGATTTGTTTAAAAAGAAATGTCAGCATCCACCCTTGAAGAGAGAGAAGAGATTATAAGAGAGCTGCCAGGTCAAAGCCAGTCCCAGTCTCGTTTTCACCCATAAAAACCCACAAATGTTTAAGTACTTCCCAGCCAGCAGGGAAGCTGCAACATGTACTGCTGTGAGGTGCCATTCTCCCTCTAGATAAGGTTGTAAATGCTCCAACTGCGAAGGGTAGAAGCCTGTTTGCAACTTTAATCCTTTCCTGTCCATTCCCTTCTGCCTTTCTGAAGAGTCTGACACCTCATGGCTGGGTTTGCAGAGCTGCACATCAGCAAATAAATGCCAGGAAATCTCTGACAATGCCTCCAGAGAAGTGAGACCATCTCCATGTCCATTTAATAGGCATTTGTGCAGCCCAGATGAGCAGGAGCTGTTGGATTAATGTGACAATGACTCCCTGAAGGGCTCCTCCTTGCAGGCATCTCACCCACCAGGGCAAACCCTGCTCTAGTTCTCCAGGTAAAATCCCTCTTGCATGACAAAGCTCCCCCCGTGGTTCCCAGCCCATGGCACTCAGTGCCACATCCAGGCTCTTTGGAAATCTCTCCAGACATGGAGAATCCACTACTTCCCTGGGCAGCCCATTCCAATGCCTGATCACCCTCTATGGGAAGAATTTTTTCCTAATATCCAACCTAAACCTCCCCTGGCAGACCTGAAGCCCATGCCCTCTTGTCTTAGGGAGCTTGTGCTGGATCCCTTCACAGCCTCCTTGCTCTTCTCTGCACCTGCTCCAGCACCTCAAGCTCCTTCCTGAGGGGCTGAGGGGCCCAGAACTGGACACAGGACTCAAGCTGTGGCCTCCCCAGAGCTGAGCACAGGGGCAGAATCCCTTCCCTGGACCTGCTGGCCACGCTGTTCCTGAGCCAGCCCAGGATGCCATTGGCCTTCTTGGCCACCTGGGCACACTGCTGGCTCATGGTCACCTTCCTGGCAATCCAGACTCCCAGCTCCCTTTCTCCAACCACTCTGTGCCCAGCCTGGAGCTCCCCATGGGGTTGTTGTGGCCAAAGTGCAGGACCCGGCACTTGGAATGTTGAACCTCATCCCCTTGGGATCATCCCAACTCTCCAGTCTCTCCAGGTCCCTCTGCAGAGCCCTCCTGCCTTCCAGCTGATCCACACTCCCCCCAGCTTGGTGTCATCTGTGAATTTGCTGATGATGGACTCAATCCCCTCATCTCAATCATCAATGAAGACATTGAACAGCACTGGGCCCAACACTGATCCCTGGGGGACACCACAGCCGCCATTTTGGACACCACAGCCGCCATTTTGATGCAGCCCCGTTCAGCACCACTCTCTGGGCCCGTTCCAGCCAGTTCCTAACCCAGCACAGAGTGCTCCTGGCTGATCCATGGCCTGACAGCTTTTCCAGGAGGATGCTGTGGGAGACGGTGTCTCAGATGCTCGAAGCAGCTGATGCTTTTTGAGCAGGCATTCAGCTTGGTTCTCCTATTGTGGGATATAATGACTGCAAAGTGCAACAAATTGGCCACAAAAGACCATTACCCAGCAGGGACTGGAGAGCCTGGAGAAAGACAAAGGGCTCCACATGCCCTAGAAAGAAAGAAGAAATCTGCTAACCTTATGCTAAACACCAGGCCTCAAGATAGGGCTGAAGAAAATGAGGTCTCAGGGTCTTCATGTTGGAAGGAAAAGGGAAAAAGAAGCATGGAGCCCAAAACCAGTTCTTCTTTTTGCTCCCAGTGGAACTTTTCCCTCTGTTGCCATGGGCTGAACCAGGTGGTGTGGCACGAGCTGCGCCCTGACCCTCTGAAAATGGTGAAAAGCTGCCTGGATTTGGGCTTGGAAGGATTTGTCCTGGTTGGAATGTCCTTGGGAAACTGGTTTGGGATCACTGTGAGCCTGACAGTCAATCCTGCTTGATAATATGAACGAGGCATTTCCATATTATTCTCTTTACAGGCTCTAAATGGGGACTCTTTTCAGAAATAGGGGCATTTTTATTCATAACTTGCACAGGAGGCAGGGTTCCAGGTATAAATTCCCAGAATTGCCCACAAGGGATTGTCTGTGGCCCATGGGGAGCAGTTAATTAATTATTAATGAATTGGTAGCACAAGAAGCTGTTGTCAACAGCTGCAAATGGTACCTGGGGTAAAGCTCCTTCCTCTCCCTGGCCAAGGAAATTCTGTTTCTTCCACATTCCTTGGTTATCCATTTTGCCTTCTGGTTTTCTGTGGGTTGTTTCCATTTTGGGTAATTTTTTTTTTTTTTCCAGTGTCACATCTCACGTTGGATCTATAATCCATAATATTCCTAATTTTTGCACACATGCTCCATGGCCAGAGCCTCCCACAGGGTTCCATGGAGCTCCTGCTGCAGTTCCATGGCAATACCTGCCTGTGGTTCACAGTATTCCTGAAAAAAAAAAATGGAAAGCTTCATCTCCTGCTGCCAGGGAAACCCACTCCAAAGAATCTCCCTGCACAAGTCATCCCTCCCAGTTTGTTTTCCTCAGCAAATGTAAGCAAAATCTGCTCAATCCAAGGTGTTAAATGGAAATATTGAAGAGTTCTGGCTCACACAGCCTCCTGCAGCATCACACTTGATCCAACACCCTGCTCTGACAGGGAACCATTCATAACTCTGAGTCTCTCTTCCCTTAATCAGTCTCACAAGGATGCTGTAATTACTACATGATGAGATAATTTTCTCAAACTCAGCCAAATAAACTCAAATTATTCCGTTAAGGTTACACTTGAAAGACATCTGACTCCAGATAAGTGGGATGCAGGCAATCTCCACCAGCAGATCAGGGTTTTTGGGTTTTTTTTTTCACAGCTGAGTTACTTTCTTAGGCACAAAATATTGCAGAACATGTGGGTTTGTTTTTCAAGCTAGCATGAGTTGGCAGCAGAGCCAGAAAATACTTCTCATCACTTTTGGAAAGATTTAGGGCAAGCTGAAGTGCTTTACCATCTTTTCTTCTGTGAGTGGGTTATTTTTGATGTGGAATATTCACTTGGAGGTTCCTTGAATTTCTCACACGTGGTAGTGATAAAAACCCCTCTGGTGGTTTTTAACCCTGCTCAGCTGCTCTGTTCTCTGTCTGAACTCTGCTTTAATGCAACCTTTTGTTGGAAAATTCCATTTATACCCAGGATAGCAACTGAGAAGCACTGCAAATAAACCCCCCCCCAGCCAGGATGCCAAAGAGGAGAGCAGGAGCCTCCTCATTCCCTGCTCCTTTCCCAGGGAGCAGATTTCCCAGTTTAATTCCTGAAGAGGTCCCTTGCTTTGCCCTTCCCATCTCAATCTCATCTCACTCTTCCTCACAAAAAAATTGGACCTCTAACAGCTCCACTGGTTAAAAAAAGTCACCACAGAGATGCCAATAATAATGCTGGCAATTTTTTTATTATTATTTTTATTTCTGCAATGGCTTGTCAACAATTTTTTGCAAGCCTCACTCCAAAGCAAAGATTCCCTGGGATACTCTGCCCAACTTCCCTCTGATTTTTTACCTTAGCTGACATAAAATTAATGAGAGCAGTTGGGCAGAGAGAAACATGATGAAATTCAACAAGGGGAAGTGTAGAGTTTTGCATTTGGGGAAGAACAACCCGATGGCCCAGTATAGGTTGGGGGCTGACCTGCTGGAGAGCAGTGGAGGTGAAAGAGACCTGGGGGCCCTGGTAGACAAGAGGATGACCATGAGCCAGCAATGTGCCCTTGTGGCCAAGAAGGCCAATGGCATCCTGGGGTGCATTAGAAAGGGGGTGGTTAGTAGGTCAAGAGAGGTTCTCCTCCCCCTCTATTCTGCATTGGTGAGGCCGCACCTGGAGTATTGTGTCCAGTTCTGGGCCCCTCAGTTCAAGAAGGACAGGGAAGTGCTTGAAAGAGTCCAGCGCAGAGCTACTAAGATGATGAAGGGAGTGGAACATCTCCCTTATGAGGAAAGGCTGAGGGAGCTGGGTCTCTTTAGTTTGGAGAAAAGGAGACTGAGGGGTGACCTCATCAATGTGTTCAAATATGTAAGGGCTGAGTGTCAGGGAGATGGAGTTAGGCTCTTCTCAGTGGTGACCAGTGATAGGACAAGGGGTAATGGGTGTAAATTGGAGCACAGGAGGTTCAAATTGAATATCCAGAAAAATGTTTTTCCTGTAAGGGTGACAGAGCCCTGGAACAGGCTGCCCAGGGGGGTCGTGGAGTCTCCTTCACTGGAGACATTCAAAACCCGCCTGGACACGTTCCTATGCGAAGTGCTCTAGGTGGCCCTGCTCTGGCAGGGGGGGTTGGACTAGATGATCTTTCGAGGTCCCTTCCAACCCCTAGGATTCTATGATTCTATGATTATTTTCTGGGGGGGATGCTTATGGGGGTTTTTTTGGTTGTTTTTTCCCCTCAAGGTGATCTCAGGGATCTGTTGGAAAAAATTATATTATTATTCTATATTTATTCTGTTTCTTGGCTGAGTAGCTAGAAGCAGAGGGGAATTTTCAGCTTGTAAGTTCAGCAAAAAAACAAAAGCAAGGGCTCACTCTAGGGCAGGAATGACCCTGTGTAGGTTCTGGGGTTTCTCAGCAAAGGGGAAAACCTAAAAGTTCTTTCAGCAGTGAGCACCGAGTGGTTATTTCAGAATAAATCTCCATTAGGAGGAATAGTACTGTTCATCAGCTAGCTGGGAAAAAAAAATTAATTAAAAAAACCCAACACAGAAGTCATCTGCAATATTTTTCCTGGCAAAAAATGCCATCTGTGCAAAAAAAAAAAAAAAAAAAGGAGGCAGGCAGTGCTGGTTGCTCCTCTGCATATATCTGCATATTTTCTGCACTTTCTTTTTTTGGCAGGTTTGCCAAGTGTTGACATTCAGGGTGAAGCCCAGAGCATTGGGTTCTGCAAGGTGGAATCCAGCAAACACCTCCACAAAACTGTGAGTGAGAGGAGAGCAAACCCTGAGCCAGAATTTCTCAGCTCTCCCCCTGCAGCTGAGCTTTGGCACCTCCAGAGAGGATGGAGATGGCACGTTTGGGTTGGAAATCTTAAGGACAAGGTTTTTCTTGGGTTTTATTGATGAAGAAAAGTGGGATCCATGGGGAAGGATGAAATATTCATTAGTTAGATGAAGGGAAGACTTAAATGCCATTTGATTGGGTGGATGGTTATTTCCTTGTCCACCTTTGAAATGGTTCCCTTACATCCCCTTCCTTGAGGAGTGGCTACCAACTGCCAAAAAATTCCAAAAAAAAAAGGTTTTATTCATTTGGTTTCCTTCCAGCAGGTGACTGGATGCTTTTTGGCACAGATCCCTACCTTAAGGGGAAAAAGAAATAAAACAAGGGGAAAAAAATAATAAAAATAATAATAATAATAATTTAAAAACAAGATAAATCATTGGTATTTTGCAAGATTTTGAAGTAAAATAATGAAAAATTTGCAGTGGAGTTAAAACCCCTCATTTTCTCAAAGGAAGAGCAGGAACAAAATTCTCTGGCATTGTGTTTGAAACGGTCCCAGTAAAAATTAGAATTATTAGAATTAAAATTAGAAATAGATTCATTTGTCCTTCTGAAAGGGTCATTTTCAGCATCTGTAGGACTAATAATTCTGCTTTCACTTGAAAGGAGCCTGGAGCACCCAGTGCACTGCTCCAGACCAAGGCACCTTTGGTTGTCTCCTGCCCTTCATTGCTGCTTCCATGGAGCTGAAATCCCCTTTTTCCAGCTGCCCTACTCTCCTCTACATGGCACAGGGGGTTAGGATTTTATTTATGGTGTCCCCTCCCCACAAAAACTCAATCCATGATATCCAGCAAAAAAAGGGGGGTACAGGAGCTGGGGAGAGGTGTCTCACCAGAGAGGATGGTGACAGGACAAGGGGAAATGGGTTTCAGCTGAAAGAGGGAGATTTGGGTTGGATATTAGGAAAAAATCCTTCCCCATGAGGGTGGTAACGGGGTTGTTAATGCCCCATCCCTGGAAATGTTGAAGGTTGGATGGGGCTTGGAGCATCCTGGGCTGTGGGAAATGTCCCTGACCATGCAGGGGGTTGGATCTTGGTGACCTTTAAGGTCCCTTCCAACCCAACCCATTCCATAATTCTCTGATCCAGATATTTCTATACCTCCTGTAGATGTTATAGGAACAGCAATCCTGCTGGGCAAGGTGTTTTCCAGGTGCTGATCTTTCTTTTCTCTGAGAAATGCCTCAAAAATATAATAATACTAATCAGTGATTTCAGTCATTAGTGAATAACCAAAGCCACTCACATGGCACATCCTGAAGGGGTGATTTTCTTTCTAGTCCTAAAGTGCTTCAGCTAAATGAAGTATAAAATCTCTGGATCTATTTTTCCTGGCACTGGTGAAGAAGAAAGTTCCCAGAACAAGAAGCAGAAAGTTCCCTGACTTCTGGTTACCTGAAGAGCAGCTCTTATCCACACAGTTAAACTGAGGACACAGAGGGAAGAATTTTCACTCTCTCTCTCTATTTTTTTTTTAAGAATAATTAATGCCAAGTGAACCAAGGACCACCTCAGATGCTTTAGTTATTCCTTGAAAAAAATCAGGAGTGATATGGTAATTAAGAAGTCTGGCTCGTGGCAAAAGGAGCCCATTTTTAACACAGGGAGATAAAGGAATTTCACTTCCAAATGGGGTTTCCTCCATCCCTCTGATCCCTGACCTAGGGAAAGGCAGGGGGTACCCAGGATCCCTGCTGTAGGGATGGGGCCATTAACCTGGCAGGGTGCCTGGCAGGGTTATGGAACAGCTCATCCTCAGTGCAATCACACAGCACCTGCAGGATGGGCAAGGGATCAGACCCAGCCAGCACGGGGTTAGGAAGGGCAGGTCCTGTCTGACCAACCTGAGCTCCTTTTATCATCGGGTGACTGCCTGGGGGATGAGGGGAAGGCTGTGGATGTGCTCTGCCTGGACTTCAGCAAGGCCTTTGACACCATCTCCCACAGCATCCTCCTGGAAAAGCTGTCAGCCCATGGATCAGCCAGGAGCACTCTGTGCTGGGTTAGGAACTGGCTGGAACGGGCCCAGAGAGTGGTGCTGAACGGGGCTGCATCAAAATGGCGGCTGTGGTGTCCAAAATGGCGGCTGTGGTGTCCCCCAGGGATCAGTGTTGGGCCCAGTGCTGTTCAATATCTTCATTGATGATTTAGATGAGGGGATTGGGTCCATCATCAGCAAATTCACAGATGACACCAAGCTGGGGGGAGTGTGGATCAGCTGGAAGGCAGGAGGGCTCTGCAGAGGGACCTGGAGAGACTGGAGAGTTGGGATGATCCCAAGGGGATGAGGTTCAACATTCCAAGTGCCGGGTCCTGCACTTTGGCCACAACAACCCCATGGGGAGCTCCAGGCTGGGCAGGGAGTGGTTGGAGAAAGGGAGCTGGGAGTCTGGATTGCCAGGAAGGTGACCATGAGGCAGCAGTGTGCCCAGGTGGCCAAGAAGGCCAATGGCATCCTGGGCTGGCTCAGGAACAGCGTGGCCAGCAGGTCCAGGGAAGGGATTCTGCCCCTGTGCTCAGCCCTGGTGAGGCCACAGCTTGAGTCCTGTGTCCAGTTCTGGGCCCCTCAGCCCCTCAGGAAGGAGCTTGAGGTGCTGGAGCAGGTCCAGAGAAGAGCAAGGAGGCTGTGAAGGGATCCAGCAGAATTGCTGTGAGGAAGGGCTGAGGGAGCTGGGGGTGTTGAGGCTGGAGAAGAGGAGGCTCAGGGGAGACCTCATCACTCTCTGCAACTCCCTGAAAGGAGGTTGGAGCCAGGGGGGGGTTGGGCTCTTTTCCCAGGCAACTCTCAGCAAGACAAGAGGGCAGGGTCTCAAGTTGTGCCAGGGGAGGTTTAGGTTGGAGATGAGAAAGAATTTCTTTCTGGAGAGGGTGATCAGGCATTGGAATGGGCTGCCCAGGGAAGTAGTGGATTCTCCGTGTCTGGAGATCTTTCCAAAGAGCCTGGATGTGGCACTGAGTGCCATGGGCTGGGAACCACGGGGGGAGTGGAGCAAGGGTTGGAGCTGATGAGCTCTGAGCTCCCTTCCATCCCAGCCCATTCTAGGATTCTATGATTCTAGGAACCTCATTTCCAGCTGAGACCAACTCTGCAGAAAAAAGAGGGAAAGCAAATGTCATTCTAGACCACTAATTGTTCAGAGCTCTTCAAGCTCCTCTCTGACCTCTCTTCTACCTATTCCCCTCCTGCAACATCACCACCTGAGTTCTGACACTTCAAGTTTTACCTTGCCAACCTTTAGGTCCTGAATGGAGCCCACTGAAAGTCCTGAGTGGGCTCCACTCTTCTTTTCCAGGATGAATTTTATGGAGCATCCAGCAGCACATCCCCCTCTGGCCACAGCTCTGACCTCTTACTCTAAGAAGATAGGAATGCTTTTAAGCTGAAACCAGAGCAAAAAAAAAAAAAAAATATATATATATATATATATATCCAATTCAAATAAAAAGTAGACATTTCTTAAGCAGAAAACCCAAGTGGGGAGGGGCAGAGCTGTGATTACAGGGGAAGGTTCTGAGCGCAGATAATTTATCTCTGCTTTGGTGTCTGAGCACCCTTTCTGCTCCCCTCTGAGCTGCTTGCAGAGGAAGCCCAGGCTGACTGGGAGAGCAGCCAGGAAGAAAGAAAAAATCAGGCAGAAATTAATCAAAATCTGGTTTTAAATGGGTCTATAAATACATACAGGAGACCTGCAAGTGCACAGAAGAGTTTCTGAAGCAGAGAGGATGTGCAAAGTGTGGGCTTGCAGAACCTGTGCCTTTGGCAAGAGGACAAAAAGGAAAAAAAACCCAAGCCAAACAGCAGTACTTTTGAAAAAAACTGTTATTTTTATTTATAATAATTGTTTCCCTTGTCTCCCCACTCAGATCCTCTTCATTGGCCTTGTTGGGTCACTGATGCTCAGTGGGGAAGCTGAGCCACGTGAGCAGCAGTTTATTTTTTTATTATTTTAGTTTAAATTTCTTAAAACCTAAAACCATCCCCAGCAGAGATCAGTCCAGCAGTTGCTACATTTTGAATTTGTGGCTGCCAAGCAGTTTCTAGCAGAACTATTTGCAAGCAGAAGCCAGATTCATTGCACCTGCATCATGCAAATTGCATCTTGAAAGTACTGAAAATCTCTTTTCTTATCATTTTCTGTGCTAGTTGGAGATGCAAGAGGGTTTGTGGAGGTAACTTCATGGTTTATTCACCATCTCAGGCAAGTAATGTTGAATTCCTAAATGCTTCAAGGCATTCCTGAGCAGGGTTGATGTGTAACAACAAAAATCCTTTCCTACAGCATCTCAGGGTCATAGACAGATTAATGTCCTTTGAAATTAGTAGTTTGGTAAGCTTGGAAACAGTAAATAATTTGGATTCTTGATCCAGTGAGATTTTTTTTTCATGCATGGTGTTAGGTTTCTCTATGAAAAATGAGATAGAAAGTCAGGGAAAAGGAAAGGGCAGCTCCTTACCTACCTTGGGAGCAAAGAAGAGTTTTGTATCATTCAGGACAAGCAGCTTTTTGCCTCTGATGTTCTGGAGAACTCTTAATGGATTTAATCTTGAATTAATTAAATTAATCCAATGTAGATGACAAGTTGTGCCAGGTGGGCAGCAGAGGCCTGGTAGAAAGTGGGAAACAAAAATAACACACAAAAAATAAATAAAGCAGCATGAGTCCTACTTAAACCTCTACATTTTTGTACAAAGAAAGCACAGAACAACTCCTGCTGGGGCTGCAGCTTTTCTGGAGTCAGATAAAGTGGTTTTCAAAGCATACAGAAGGTTGGGTTTATGCTTCTTCCATCATGGAAGAGCAGAGTTAATTCAGCTGCAGCTTTATGGGCGTGTCTAAACATGTCCTTTGTGTTTAGTTCCTTGTTTTTGCTGGGGGAGATCTTTAAGATCAGTCTTAGCTTCTTTTTTTGAAGCTGGAGCTCTCAAAAGTTGTTGGTTGGCAGCTTAGAGCCTATGGAGTTGTTCCCAATCCATCTTTGCTCCCCTGCCTGAAAATCCTGGAGCAGCAGATCTAAGGAACCTCACGATGAAGTTTTTCTCTCTCTGCCTGTTAAAAATACTCAGCAGTTAAATATTCTTGGAGATGCAGAGGGAATGATCAGGCTGGTGGATCCAACTTGTTGGAAAACAGCCTGGAACTTGGTGGGGAGGGGCTGATTCCCAGGAGGTGGCTCAGGAGAGATGTGATCCAGGTGTCTTGTGCAGCAGAAAAACTCCCCAGCTATGAAACCACCCAGGTGAGACCCATGCCCTGGTTTTGGCCATCAAAACCACCTTTACCTGGCTGGTTTTGTCACACCCGATCCCCTCCAGGGGCTGGGTGCATTTCCAGGGGTGACCACCCAGCCCTGATGTCAGGCAGGGACCTCAGCATCCTCTGCTGGCATTTTACCAGGCACCAATCCTGAGCTGGACCAATTCTGATTTGTTTCATAGAATCCTAGAATGGGCTGGGTTGGAAGGGAGCTCAGAGCTCATCAAGTCCAACCCTTGCTCCACTCCCCCCGTGGTTCCCAGCCCATGGCACTCAGTGCCACATCCAGGCTCTTTGGAAATCTCTCCAGACACGGAGAATCCACTACTTCCCTGGGCAGCCCATTCCAATGCCTGATCACCCTCTCCAGAAAGAAATTCTTTCTCATCTCCAACCTAAACCTCCCCTGGCACAACTTGAGACCCTGCCCTCTTGTCTTGCTGAGAGTTGCCTGGGAAAAGAGCCCAACCCCCCCCTGGCTCCAACCTCCTTTCAGGGAGTTGCAGAGAGTGATGAGGTCTCCCCTGAGCCTCCTCTTCTCCAGCCTCAACACCCCCAGCTCCCTCAGCCCTTCCTCACAGCAATTCTGCTGGATCCCTTCACAGCCTCCTTGCTCTTCTCTGGACCTGCTCCAGCACCTCAAGCTCCTTCCTGAGGGGCTGAGGGGCCCAGAACTGGACACAGGACTCAAGCTGTGGCCTCCCCAGAGCTGAGCACAGGGGCAGAATCCCTTCCCTGGACCTGCTGGCCACGCTGTTCCTGAGCCAGCCCAGGATGCCATTGGCCTTCTTGGCCACCTGGGCACACTGCTGGCTCATGGTCACCTTCCTGGCAATCCAGACTCCCAGCTCCCTTTCTCCAACGACTCCCTGCCCAGCCTGGAGCTCCCCATGGGGTTGTTGTGGCCAAAGTGCAGGACCCGGCACTTGGAATGTTGAACCTCATCCCCTTGGGATCATCCCAACTCTCCAGTCTCTCCAGGTCCCTGGACTTCCCACCTGTTTCCAGCCATTCCAATACATATGGGAAGCAGGAAACCTTCTTGACACCCAGCATCTCACCCAGCATCTTGGGCTGAGCCCTGCACCATCCCCCACCCTGTAAAATGGGATTATTGTGACTTCTTTTTAGGGAATTCAGCCCTGAAGGGTGATTTTTAAGCTTCAAACTGGCCCTGCCATCTCATCACTCCTGACCCAAGATCTTCCTGACACACAGCCCAGACATTTAGAACCTTCTTTGCTCCCAGATGAAGCATTACAGCCAATTTTGCACTTTTCTTCAGCCAGAGGCACAGGTGACATAAACCAAGGCACAACACAGCCCTCTGAGCCAGAAATCTCCAGAGAGCAGGAAAAGCCTTGGCTGTAAATCTGTACATTTTGATCATTTGGGTGGGATCCCAACAGCTCCCTGAGCATCAGTCAGCCAGCAAAATGAAAACTTCCCAGGATTTTTAGTAGCCATCATCCAGCCTCTCCTGCCATCTCCTGGGAGAGAGGAGAAAACACCACTTTCCAGATGGATTTTTAAGAGGCTGCACAGGTAAATCCAAAATTACAGAATTTAAATGTTCTTTTCTACAAGTCCCTTATAAAGCAAAGCAAGCAACCAACTGCAGGTCTTTTGTTTTGGTTTTGTTTTTTTTTCAGAGGGTTACTAACACTTAAATGATTTATTTTTGCTTCTTGGGCTCCAAAAAAAAAAATACTGTTAGGCTGTTAATGGTGAAGCTGTGGTTCTGGGCAGACTTTTCAGCCAAAAGTAATGAAGCCTAAACAAGGCATGGATTCAACAAGGAGGTAAAATATATTGGAAATATTGAATCAGAGCCTGGAAGGGGCTCTGAGGTCACCCCAGAACCTTCTCTTCTCCAGGCTGAACCCCCCCAACTCTCTCCCCCTGGCTCCAGAGCTGCTCCAGCATCATCCCCTGACACAGCCTCAACCCACAAGGAATCTGGGGGGTCCTGGGGGATCCCAGCTCTGCAGTTTGGTGATCATGGCAGGGGGAGAACCCTGAGATCAGAGATTTGAGGGGTATTTTGCTGGATATTTGCTGGATATCCCCAGATATTTTGGGGATATTGCTGGTAAAGTCTGGGAACCAGCTGAGCCTTCATCCCCATCTCCTTTGCTTGAAGCAAGCTCTCTGGGAGAGATTCCAGTGAACTTCTCACCATTCCCCTGATATTTTGGGGGATTCCAAGGTGTCAATAGCCCAGCTGAAGCCAGGGATGTTTTACACAAGTGTTTATGAAGTGCATAGAAGAGGGAATGTGTCTAGGAAACAAGAAGCTGACCTTGTTTCAGCTGCTGTGAGTCTGGGAGTGCTCAGGGCTTACCAAGGAGAAGAAAACTCCCAAAAGAAAACTCCATCCCACCCAGTCCACAAACAGATCCCAAAAGCAAACAGAAGTGCAAACATCCCAGAGATAACAGAGGCACAGGGACATCCCAGGCCCAGGATATCACTGTTAATTTTTAACAGCTGTCAATTGTGTTTGCTTTATTAATTTATCTACCTGACACACTCTCCATCTGCACCTGGATATCAGTCTGGAGGAGGTGGGGATCCTGCACTTCCATCAGACAGGACCTGGAGTTCCATGGCACAGAGGGGGTTTCAGTCACCTCCAGATCTCCAACTTCGTGGCCCTGAGATGTTCCAAACCTGGTGATTCAGAACTTTCAAGCAGGGACTGCACAGTTTCCCAGTTAAAAGGGCTCCTTGTAACACCCTTGACCCCATCTATCAAAAATTCTTTGGAGAATTAAGAAATTCAACATTCCCCCCTCCCATTAGGCATGGGAAGAGATCATGAAAATGTTTATAATATCCCATATTTTCCCTTAGACTCTGTATAATACATTAAACGTGTGGAAATGCAGTCAGTTAATTGATTTAAGACAGTTAATTATTTCCATAATTCCTATAAGCTCCAGAAAGTCTTCCAGAGTCCTTGGTGCCACCTCCCTGGATCCTGACCCCGAGTGCTCCTGATTACACTGATTCCCCCAGGAGCCTCTGGAAGGAATCCTCTCCCAGCAGATTATCCAGGACTATCAGGGATATCAGGAATATCCCTCTCTATTATCAGGAATATCCCTCTCTATCAGGGATGCTCCAGCTTTCCTGCAGAATGAGACCTGGGTCAGGTTCTGAAGCCCTTCAGGACTCACTTTCACCTCCCTGTGCTGTGTTCCTGACCCTGATCCTTCTCTTCTCTTCCCATGCTACATTTTCCACCTGTTTGGGATTTTGGCCCAGGAAATCTTCAGTCTGAGGTGCTGGGCAGCATGTTGGACCCTGCAGTGTATGGTACTTTCTGCCTGTAGTTTTCTCATTGTTGTCTGTACACCTTCAGCCTCCTCTTCCTCTCCCAAGACAGAAAGAGGCTTCACTTGATTTTGGGCTGATCTGGCTAACAAACCAGGACCCAGACCAGCTTTGAAACTTCAAAACTTTGCCTTCTGTTCTGCCTTTTTCTTCAGGAGGGGACAGAGCCCCCCCAGCAGAGGATGCTGCTGAAAGAGAAGCCTTCATCCATCAAAAAATCTTCCTTTTTTTTCTCACAGCTGCATCCTAATGATGCTCCTCACTCATTTGCAACCTCTCCTCAGTTCTTTTCATTATTTATAAATTCTCCATGCTGTGATGGAGCTGAAAAGCTCAGGACACAGAAGCTGCTTGGCAGAGGTAGCTGGGGTTTTGCTCATCCAACATCAGAGAACCTCAGTTCCCAGCACAGGGAAGCTCTGGAGCTTGGTCTCAAGGCTTCCTAGTTCTTTCCAAAGGCCTGGAATAAATGTTCCCATTCCTCACTGACTGGGAATGCTTTGGCTGGCTGCATCCTTGGAGAAATCCTGGTCTGAAATTCTGGGGCAGGTCTCAGGACCTTGTGGCTCTTCAGCCACCTCAAGGGAGGAAGGGAAAAGCCCCTTTTCCTTAGTAAACTGGGATAGGAGCAGAGGGAATGGATGGAAGGAGCCCCAGGAGAGGTTTAGGCTGATGTTAGGAAATATTTTCTTACTGGGAGGGTTACTGGGAGGGTGGAGTCCCCATCCCTGGGGGTATTTAAAAGGCATTTGGAGCTGGTCCCTAAGGACATGTTTGGTATTGACTGTGGGGTCAGAGGTTGGACTGGATGAGCTTGGAGGTCTCTTCCAACCTAACAATTCTGTGACCATGGGGCAGATTCTCTAAACCAGGGCCCAGAATCACCTGAGGAAGGAAAAGTCCCTTAACTCCCCTTGTTAGCTCCCATTTCTTGCCCTCTTTCAAGCAGAAAACTGGGAATTAAAACCTCTTCAAATGGTGACCAACTCAGCTTCTGGCTGTTCCCAGAACCAGTGCTGGTTCTGCAGGACAAACCCAGGGGTCTCAATCCTGACACCACAAGGTGACCCCCAGCTCCCCTTCCAACCCCAGAGCTCCAGAGGAGCTCTCAGCAGGACCAGGATTCTCAGGGCTGTTCCTCACCAGTTTCCAATCTCCTTGGATCAAATCCTTCCCCACCTTTTGGCTCAGCTGAAGCCCAGGAGAGGAGCAGCCCCTGCATTGCATGATGTGGATGGATGGGAGCTGTGCCTCAGGGGGACCTAAAGGCTGAAAATGGGTTGAATTTCCATTTATTTTCTCCTGGCATGTGTGGGGACATGCCTGGGAAAGCAGGGAGAGAGATGTTCTTCAGTTCAGCTCATTCAGGGCTCTTCTGAGCAGGAATTAGCCCTGGGCAATCACCACTTCAGAGCAGGCCAAGAGGTCCTAACCTTAGCCAAAAGTCAGATTTCTTTTTAAAAAAGGGCTTAAGAAGATCTGTTCAAGGGTTGTGCATAAACCAGGCCATCTGCAGACTCCACAGAATCCTAGAATCAGAGGTTTTGGGTTGGAAGGGACCTTAAAGCATCCAATTCCATCCCCTACATGGCCAGGGAACCTCCCACCAGCCCAGGCTGCTCCAAGCTCCATCCAAGGTTCCTTCCCTGCCAGCCTCCTCTTTCTAGGACAGTTTGAAAGGATCCTGCCCTAAAAACAAATAAATTTTTAAGAGGAGTCTCCATCTGGATCTGTGGTTGAAGGAGAGGAT
This sequence comes from Calypte anna, assembly GCF_003957555.1. NCBI lineage: Eukaryota > Metazoa > Chordata > Aves > Apodiformes > Trochilidae > Calypte > Calypte anna. Next base: position 5,911,085 of record NC_044266.1, on the reverse strand, counting down.
GAAAACTCAGCACTTGTGCTCAGCTCCTGGAGAGAGTTTGTTCATCAGAACCCGTGGAACCTTCCAAGAGTCTTTGGAGGGAAAATCTCTTTGGGAGGAAAAGCTTCATCAGGTTTTTATATGAACTGTTCAAATCCAGGGTTTTTGTTTCCCAGCAAGTCTCCTGCCATCCCCCCTGGGAGCCTGGTTTATACTGGTGCTGCAGAACACAGCAAATCCCCTTGGGATGAAAATGGAAGGAAAAATGGGCTGGATGGGCAATCAGTCCACAAGGTCACCATGGAGCTGATCCAGGGACTGACTCTGGATTCCCACTGACTCCTTGCCCTGCCCACAGCTTTTACCCCCCAGCACTCATCACAAACCCCATTTTCACCACTGATCATTTCAAACTGATTAAAAAAATGAAATAAAACTCAGCAGAGCTGTGCTCAGCCAGGACTTAGCTAGAAAATTTGCAATTTCTGGTTCAGACTTGAAGATGTTGAATGCTCCAAAGCATTTTTTTTTTTCCAGTTGTATCAGTTGGTTTCATAAGAGACATTACCTCACCCTGCAAATCTCTGCTTGCTGGCATGAGAATAGAGAGGGTGTAAAACTTCCCAGGCTATAGGATATTTTTCCAAATACCATTAATCATAAAACACCTCCTAGATGATCTATTGCTAAATATTATCAAACGCCAGAGGCTCTCAGAAGGAATTCTGGGCCAGCTGAGATGACAGCAAAAAGGGGGATGAGCAGACACTGGGAGGGTCAGGTGTGAGCAGCCATTTCTGCTTCAATCTCATTGAAGAGAAACAGAAAACCTCATTTAATTAGGGAGAGAAAGGGAAAAATAATTCATCCAAAGCTCGAGGCAGAGGCTGGAGGGAACGCTTGGAACAAGGTCAGAGCACCCATCCTGGCCCAGCTGCAAGGTTGCCTGGGGTGGAGTTGTTAAGAAGGGGCTAAAACACCATTTCAAGGGTTGTTTGTCAGTCTTTTGTGTCCTGGGATGGAAAATCTTTCCCCGAGGCCCAGATAAGCAAATGGTTGAATTGTTTGTGAAATAATGAACACACTTCTGTTGTTTGCAAGGGTAAAACCAACACAAGGTGTCTGTACCCACCCAGGGAAGGAAAAACCCTCAGGCTCAGGCAGGACCCCCCTGCTGACTTCTGGACCTTTCCCCATGGGCAGGGAGGGCACAGGGAGCATCCTCAGAGTCTGTCCCCACAGCCCTGGCCTAGCCATCACCTTTTGTTCCCAGGTTTCCCAGCAGCATCTTGGAGCCATTCCCAGTTTGTCTTGGGGACATCTCTCCATCCAGCTTCCACCATGGATGTGTTCTCCCTCATTATCCTTCATCCCTAAGGGAATAAGAGCCTCTCCCTCTGCTTCCTACTCCTTTTCCATCAGCAGTCAGCAGAGTGGATGCAAAGAGCTGTCCAGATCCTGGGGGAATCCTCAGGAATCCTGCTGAAGGAGCATCCAGAAGATGTTTGGAGAGAGCACCCTTGGCCCTGGGAGGAGCAGGTGGGTGCCAGGGCACAAGCTGGATGGAAACAATGAGAATTCCAGTGCTGATGGCTCAAATTCTCTGGGATTAAGAACATAAAGTGGGCCCTAGAGGGTTGCAGCCAAGGTCCTAGGATGGCTGAGGCTGAGGCAAAGGTGGGCCTTGACTTCTCCCATGGAAGGCAGAGCTCAATAGGGTAATTAGAAGGCTCACATCCTCTGCCAAGTTTTGGTTCAGCTGCCAGGAGGCTGATTTCAAGCACTGAAAAGTGCAGAGGAAGCTGTGGTTTTGGGGCAGCAGCTCCTGGAAGCAGCACAGGAGGTCAGAGCCCTGGAGATGCCATTTCCCACCCAGCATTGCCTGGGGGGGAGCTCCCAAATCTGCTTGGGATTTACCTGAATACATCTGGTGGTGCCTGGTACCTCCTCCCCAGGAGACTGAAGTTAAAATCCCCATCCAGAACCATCCCCATCCCAGGATGGAGAACACCAAGGAAGGAAGAAGCTTCCTGCTGCAGCCATCTGGACCATGATGTTAACAGCAACCCCAGGGCTGTAAGGTGAAAAGCTGACAACATCTCTGTGACCTCCCACTCCTCAGGAGAGGAAAAAGAAGCCACTTGGGCAGTGAAGATGTCAAAGAGATGTCTGGAGTGGATCCAGTTCAACCACTCAGAAGCAGGAGCAATGGATTCCTACCTCTGAGTGCCAGCATTTCCCTCCTGAGCTTTTTGCATCCCTGCAGCTGGGTGATCCCAGTTGGACTTTGCCAGGAGACAGCTGGGGGTCCAGCAGCAGATGTGGAGGGGACCTCTCAGCCCAGAAGAGGAGGGAGATGCTTGGGTTTAAATTTGCTCAGTTTGCACTTTAGCCAAATACCCAACTTCCCTCCAGACCCCTCTGCAGGATTCAGCAGAGGTCTCAGAGCAGCCACAGCTCCTCTGGACAATCTGTTCCAGAGTCTCAGCACCCTCCTACTGAAGAACTTCTTCTAAGATCCAGTCTGAGCCTCTTCTCCTTCACTTTAAAACCTTTTCCCCTTCTCCTATCACTGGACACTTATGAAAAGTCCCTTTTCAAGGTTCTCTTCAGGTTTTAGGGGGCAGCTCTAAGGTCCCCCCAGAGTCTTCCCTTCTCCAGCTCCTCAGCCTCTCCTCTTTGCATCCACTCAGTTGACTGATGATGGAAAAGGAGCAGCCCCTGGATCATCTTTGTGGCTTCATCTTCTTGTAACTTCATCTGAACAACTGCACTTCTGGCCAGAAACTCCTGTCCTTGGACCCTGAACTCTGGAGGATGTTTTTATGATCCTTTTGTTATTTCCCCAGCTTTCATTCTCTTATCAGCCCCCATGCAATCAGAAGGTAATGATGGCAGCAGATGTCTCAGCTGATAGAAATTGAGTTTTGTGGCTGTCCTGGGAACAGCTCTGCACTTCATTCCCTCCCCACTGCTGGGAATTCTGCCTGTCAGAAACACAAAACTCCCCTTGCACAGCAGAAAGGGGGGGAATTGCCAAGCAGGCATCAATTCAGTACAAAAATCAACTTCTCCTTCAAAAACATCCCCTTTCCCATGGGATTCTTCCATCCCAGTGGAGCCACCTGGGGAGAGAAGGTAGCAAGGAGGACGTTGAAAAATACTGAGGAGGTGAGGATGGTTTTGGTGAAGATATTTGGAAAAATGCAGAAAGAAAAGAGAAAGAATAAGGCAAATAGAGAGAATTGTTCCTGTGATCATTCTGAGTGTGTGGGGTCCTCCATGGACTGATCTTCCAGGAGCTTTTTCATCCCTTTTTTAAACTCACCCAAATATTTGCCATCTGTGACTCCACCTGACAAGAAAATCCCTGGATTAATTACCCCTTGCAGGAAGAGACAAATTCTTTTGTTTGCATCCTGAACCTGCAACCCTCTACTTTTAGTTCCCACCTTTCTTGCCTTAGGTGCAGAATTGAGGCATTAAATCCTCTCAGCCTGCTCACTGATTTTCCTCCCTCTTTTCTCTACCCATTGGCCTCATTTCTTTAAGCGTTTTGCAGAAGTGGAGAAGTGATGGTAGGAAGGGACCTCTGGCTTGGAGCAGGGAAATACCAGATCAGGGGATTCTAGAATCCTAAAGCTCAGTCCATTTTTGGGCCCCAAAACCATCTGGGGGAAATGATTTTGGGTAAATCACCAGGTGATGGACTGCTCAGTTGCTTTCTTCCAGGTCCTCCCCATCCTCCCAGGACCCAGCCAAGCTCTTACCCCTCTCCTTTGCTCTTTGAGGCTCTGGGTTTGAATTTCCCATCCAATTTTTTGAATTTTCCCTTGAATTTTTCCAGAAGCCCAAGATCCAGCCTTGCCAGCCAGAGAAGCTGATGCTGTAAAACTGATGTTTCCAAAGGATTCTGGATGAGATCCTTCTTTAAATTCCTATAGAAGTAAGAAGACAGCAGTGAAAACCAAGAAACTCCAAGGAGAGCACAAATTCTTCTTCTTCTGGAGGTTCAGAGGATGGAGATGCTTCTCCTATCTCCACATCCCAATTTGCTGTGCCTGCAGCAGATGGGAACTCCCTGTGCCCATGCCCAAAACAGATTAAAAATCCTCCTGAACATGCTGAGCAGGACACAGAGCCTGAGATAATTCACTTTTCTGGGAGGCAGCACAGATGAGTTTGATCTTCTCTATTCATGGTTTCCAGCTGGCCCAGCTGTGTGCCACTCTGAGTTTGTGCCTGCCCAAAATACCCCAGAAAATGCCCCAGAGAAATGCCATCTCAGTGCTGGGGACTTCATTTCTGTCAATGTTTTCATCTCCTGCTTCTTTTGCCATCACTTCTCCCTGTTTTCTCTTTCCAAGCCTCTACTTAAAATGCATTTCTAGCCACAGGGCTCAAGCTATAATCTCAAAATGCAGAATTATGTCCATGTCTGCCACTCCTGGAGAGATGCAGGATGCTTGGGAAGCAGCTCCCTGGCTCATCTGATGGGAGGCAGAGCAGCATTGCAATGCAGAGGAGCCCAGCTGGGGGTAGGATGAAGAAGCACAGTTACCTTGTGCTAAGAAGTGTTAGGAGCTGGGCTGAAATTCTTTTTCACTCTTTTAATTTTTTAATTTATTTAATTCTTTTAATTTTTTAATTTATTGGCCTTGAAACCAGGGTTTCTGCTGGCACAGATCCTCCTGACCCCTCTCATCCAACCCATATCCCACAGACAGAATACTCTGAGCTCCTTTCTGGGACTAGGACTTGCCCTGGGCCACCTTAATTCCCCCAGGCACTGCTTGCTTTTGGCTGAATCCTCCTTTTCCAGGTGAATTCTGCATTCCCTGTTCCTGTTGGGAAGCATTTCTTGCTCAGCTCAGTGCTAACCCCTGGAAAGGTTCAGTGGGACCTTGGGGGACTTTATCCCAAGATGATCTGAGAGCATCCTAGAGTTCCAGGCTGGAAGGATCATCTGCTCCAACCTTTCTTGACCAAAGCACAGATGGCCAAAACTGTCAACATTTCCACTCCTATCAGCCCTCCCAAGAGGTTTTTTTCTCCTGTTTTATTTATTACTTTTGCCTTTCCTTTCCCTGGGTTGTGAGACCTGACAGGGGCTCCTGGTTCTTGCTGCTAAACCAGAACAAACCCCTGCCCAGTGGTAGAGCAAGGACCAGGGTAAAAAACAGCCCTGGGGAGTATCTGCTTCCTAAGTTTGCCTTAATTCTGCCTTTTTATCCCTTTCCAGCCCAAGGGGAACACTTCACAAGGAACATTTTCCCATCCCAAGGACAGCCTGGGATTGCCCTCGTGTGGCCAGCAAGAAAATAAAAGCAAAATTCTTTTGGCACAACAGTTCCTGCTGCCTTTCTCATTGCCATTGCTTCTCCCTTCATCTCCCCATCCTTTTTTTTTATTTTTTTTTTTTCCCAAAAGGAGCAGAAACAGCAGCTCCTCCTAAGGACATGGGCACTCCCCAGCCCTGCTTGATGCTCCTTCCCTTGCAGCCCCTTCCAGAGGCAGTGGAATATCTGCTGAAGGATTTGGGGTGTTGTTCTGCACCTTCAGATCCCCTCTGCTGGCTCACGGTTAGGAACACAGGGATGTTTTCCTAGGGGGACACCAACCAGCCAGGGTCCTTCCTGGAGAAAACAGCAAATCCAACCTGGGATGTGATGAGGGGGAGGATGCAGTGCCTGGATCAACCTTCTCCATCCATGGACAGAGAGTTCCAGAGACGGGAGAAAGGTTGGATGGGGCTTGGAGCACCCTGTGCTGGGGGAGGTGTCCCTGCCCATGGTGGGGGTGGCATTGGATGGGATTTAAGGTCCCTTCCCACCCAAACCAGTCTGGTGGATTACTCTGAACCCACTTTTGGTGATTTCCATACAAGCCCTCAGTCCCATGTAGGGACTCAGACTGTAAAAACATTCATTACCCATGATGGGAGAAGGGGCAATGGATATAAACTTGATATATATATATATATATGTAATTTAATATAGATATCTATTCATATATAAAATAGGAATTCCCATATAAACACAGGGAAAAAAATTTTTTACTGTGAGGATAAAGGAGCCCTGGCCCTTAACCAGGGAGGTTGTGGAGGCATCCAGACCCCTTCTGGATGTAGGTCAAGAGAGGTTCTCCTCCCCCTCTATTCTGCATTGGTGAGGCCGCACCTGGAGTATTGTGTCCAGTTCTGGGCCCCTCAGTTCAAGAAGGACAGGGAAGTGCTTGAAAGAGTCCAGCGCAGAGCTACTAAGATGATGAAGGGAGTGGAACATCTCCCTTATGAGGAAAGGCTGAGGGAGCTGGGTCTCTTTAGTTTGGAGAAAAGGAGACTGAGGGGTGACCTCATCAATGTGTTCAAATATGTAAGGGGTGAGTGTCAGGGAGATGGAGTTAGGCTCTTCTCAGTGGTGACCAGTGATAGGACAAGGGGTAATGGGTGTAAATTGGAGCACAGGAGGTTCAAGTTGAATATCTGGAAACATTTTTTTCCTGTAAGGGTGACAGAGCCCTGGAACAGGCTGCCCAGGGGGGTCGTGGAGTCTCCTTCACTGGAGACATTCAAAACCCACCTGGACACGTTCCTATGCGAAGTGCTCTAGGTGGCCCTGCTCTGGCAGGGGGGGTTGGACTAGATGATCTTTCGAGGTCCCTTCCAACCCCAAGGATTCTATGATTCTATGATTCTATGTGTCCCTGTGTCACCTCCTGGAGCTGACCCTGCTCTGGCAGGGGGTTGGACTCAGTCATCTTTTTGAGGTCCCTTCCAAGCCTTAATTTTCCGTGATTTAGCAGAAATCTTGTGATGTGCAGGGGCTGAGTCAGCACAGAAACTCCAGAACTGCCCTTGCCAGAGAGGTGGGGAAGACAAGGGGCAACAAAACCTGAAGCAGATGCTGCTTTGGGGGAACCAGGGTGGTCACAGCCTGGAAAAATCCTTCCTGCAGCAAAGAGACAAAGAGAAAGCACCAAGACACAGGTGAAAAAGTAAAATGGATGCAGCAAGTGCTGTTCCTTTGGACACTGCACATCCCAGCTCCCATCCCACTGCTGCATTCCTTGGTTTTGCACCCAGGAATTATTCTCCAACAGGTTGATCCTTTCAGTGCTCCCTGAGGTAGCTGTGTACCTGTTTCCCCTTCATTTTAAACGGGGTCTGAAATCCCCAAGCTGTCACTTTTGCATTTATTTATTTAGTCCTGGAAGAGCTGCTTTTGCTCCAGAAACAGTTTCCACCTTGCTTTCTTCTGTTGAGGATTCACCTTTGAAGTTTATCCTGAATTTTTATCTCTGAACCTGTGCAACAGCTGTGTCAGAACAGCCCAACTGGGACAGGTTGTTTAGGTGTTCATAATTCTGACCTTGACTTTCAGATAACTTTTCATTGAACCTCCCACACCCTCTGGGCTGCTTCCTTTGCCTCTGTCAGAAGCCACCTGTGGCACCTGGAACCAGTTGGAGTTTGTTTGCCAAAAGTTCCTGTTGAAAAACCTCCAAAGGTGCCTCCGAGTCGTGGTCTGAAGTAAAATGATTGTCAGACAAGGCCCTCTGTGGATAAGGTATTTTTATATACTATATAAATATGTATATAATGGGTATCTAAATATAGATTTTATATTTAACTTATGTATTTTCATATATAAGCCATAGCATTTTGCACCAAATACATTAAAAAAGGGTTTGAGGTGAGCACCTGGAGATGCTTGGTTGCTCAGACCATGGGATGGAGGAGATGAAGCTTCATTTACACCATCTCTCCATGACCATGGCACAAAATCATGGAATGTTTGGGGTTGGAAGGGACCTCTGGAGCTCACCCAGTCCAACCCCCCTGCCCTCCTTTCTCTCCTATGAATCTTTCATCTTCTTCATAATAAAAACAACAAACCCACTGCAGTAACAGGCAATCAGGGATGAGGAAAATCAACATTTATTGCCTGATAAAGCTCAGCACAGAACTCTGACACCACCTCTCAAACATGCACCAGATCCGTGGCCTCAGGGAATTGTAGGATGCATCCAGAAGGCTCTGCCAGCTGCTCTGGAATGGCCACAGCACCCAGGAACCCACCAGGAGCATCCCTCCTGCTGGGGTTCCAGGGCTGGAAGGAGATTTCTCCCACCTCACACAGCTCGTCATTGTTACTCCAGGACACAAGTCAGAGGTTGATCAAAAATTAATCCTCCAGCAAGAGCAGGACACCAGAAATGAGCCTGGAGAGGAAGAAAGATCCCAAGCTGAAAGCAAAGAAAAGCATAAGGAAGGGATTTGGACACCAAGGTTATAGAAGCATGGAATGGTTTCGGTGTGAAGGGACCCTAAAGCCCATCCCATTCTCACCCCCTGCCATGCCCAGGGACACCTCCCACCAGCCCAGGGTGCTCCAAGCCCCATCCAACCTTCAGCACTGCCAGGGATGGGGCAGCCACAGCTTCTCTGGGAAACCTGGGCCAGGGGCTCAGCACCCTCACCCCAAACAATTTCTGCCCCATCTCCAACCTCAATCTCCCCTCTCTCTCCCACTTCCAAGCCATTCCCCCTCATCCCATCCCTCCAGGCCCTTGTCCCAAGTCCCTCCCCAGCTTTCCTGGAGCCCCTTCAGGCACTGGAAGGTGCTCTAAGGTCTCCCCATTGCAGCCTTCTCTTCTCCAGCCTCAACACCCCCAATTTCTCCCCCTGGCTCCAGAGCTGCTCCAGCCCTTCCAGCAGCTCCTCTGGAATGGCTCCAGCAGCTCTGATCCTTCTGGGAACCCCAAATCTGGACCCAGCTTTACCCCAGAGTGGAGCAGAGGGGGACACAACCCCCTCCCTGGCCCTGCTGGTGGGGAAGCAGAGGAATCCTAAGAGGAACATCCCAATCCCAGTGAATCATCCCCTGGAACAGGAAAGCAGCAAAGATGCTGAGCTGGTCAAAGAATTTCTCCCCAGAACTGGGCTGAAAAGAGCCAAGCCAGCCCTGCAGCATCACTGCTGATTCCAGTAGTGAAAATACCCCAGGTAGAGAACACACTGGGTTTGCCTTTCATATTCCTGTAAAAAAAACCAAGAAAAACTCCTGGAAAAAAATTCAAGTTATTTTATCTAGACCATATTCCATTTCATCCCAACCTGTAGCAGTCATACAAAATATTTCATGTGAACACTCCTTGGCTGTGTCATTGATTTTATAGGGGTTTTATTGCTGACAAACACGTCAGCAACTTGGTTTGACCCTCCTGGGAGTTAAAATATTACCCAAAGCACAATCCCACCTTCCTGGCTTCCAGGTTTCTCCAACAGCATCCAGGGATGAGCCCAACACCATCAGAATTCCTTCCAATCCTTTTGCATTTTTCCCAGGATAAACTCTGGAACATTTCCTCTCCTTGGGAAAATATTTGGTTTAAATTAGCAAAGGTTCTGCAAACTGCTCTGCTGTTTCCCAGGAGAAAGCAAGCCAGAAATTCCCCCAAATTAACCAAAAAATCCTAAGGAATGGTTTTCAGCCTTCAGATTTTCCTGAATTTAAAAGGAAGGAAATGGGTTTGCTGGCACCATAAGCTTGTTTTCTTTTCCTCCTTTTTTTTGCCTGGATTTGAAGAAAACCTTCAGGAAATAAAAAAATTAAGAATATTTTTAAAGGTCATCAACATTCTGAAATATGGGAAGAAGATGGGGAAGCCAGGACGTGGTAATGGGCAGAGGAGTGGGAAGATGGAGGGAACTGGGAACAGGAGCAGAGAGACACGAAGAGGATAGAAGGGATGGAGGAGGGAGATCAGAGGGTGGGAACTGGGAAGGGAATTACAATTAGAAATGAAAAGAAATTAAAATTAGAAAGAGAATTAGAAAGATCAGAATTAACAGTGGTAGGTAGAATTAGAGGAGAGAGCAAAAAGATGAGGAATATGTAGAAATGGTTTTGGTTTTTTAAAATAAAGAAAAAAGAAATCTTCTTATTCCAGAGAATTCTGAGTTTCAGCTGAAGAGGAAAAGAAATGGGCAGGAAAATCCCAGAGAAACCAAGAGACTCTGGGAGGTGGGAAGGGAAGGGAAGGGAAGGGAAGGGAAGGGAAGGGAAGGGAAGGGAAGGGAAGGGAAGGGAAGGGAAGGGAAGGGAAGGGAAGGGAAGGGAAGGGAAGGGAAGGGAAGGGAAGGGAAGGGAAGGGAAGGGAAGGGAAGGGAAGGGAAGGGAAGGGAAGGGAAGGGAAGGGAAGGGAAGGGAAGGGAAGGGAAGGGAAGGGAAGGGAAGGGAAGGGAAGGGAAGGGAAGGGAAGGGAAAGGGAAGGAAGGAAGGAAAGGAAAGGAAAGGAAGGAAAGGAAAGGAAAGGAAAGGAAAGGAAAGGAAAGGAAAGGAAAGGAAAGGAAAGGAAAGGAAAGGAAAGGAAAGGAAAGGAAAGGAAAGGAAAGGAAAGGAAAGGAAAGGAAAGGAAAGGAAAGGAAAGGAAAGGAAAGGAAAGGAAAGGAAAGGAAAGGAAAGGAAAGGAAAGGAAAGGAAAGGAAAGGAAAGGAAAACCCCAGTGTTGGGATCTACCAATCCATCCTCCTCCTTCCCTGGAGGCACAGTTAAAGGGTTTAACAGTTAAAGCTGACAGAAAGTGGTTTGTTTGTTGGTTTGTTTGTTTTTAACTAAGCAGGGGATGGAGTTTTATGAACCTTATTGTTGCTAACAGTGAGGGTTTTCAGAGCAATGCAGACTGCACCTTCCTGCCTCTGGCTCAGAGGGGAAGAAGGTGAGGATTTAGAAACAAAGATTCAGAGATTCTAAAGCCTAAAAGCCCCTTCTGCGTACCTGGTCTGAACTTGGGCTTAACTCATGCTGGAGAACATGGGCATGTGTGAGAAATACATCATGTGCTTAAGGAAGTGGATGGAAAATATATATTTAAGGTCATTCAAGCAATGTTGTAACAGCAGACACCCACTCGCCCTTGCAAGCTGTTCCACTATTTGGTTACACACCCTAAAAGAAATTGCATCTAAAACTTTGAACTGACCTAACTGGCATTTTTGCTACACCCTTGACATAAGAGCTTCCTTTTTCTCACTTCCCTCTCACTCCATGCAAACATCCAGCTGCCTTAGGAAGCCATTTCTGCTTCATAAAGTAACTCAGAGAATTCTCACTCTTGCACATCTCCCATGTTTGGGATCACCTGAGGAGGAACAGGTTTGGGAAGGACTGCAAGTTGTGACAGCAGTAACAGGGGTGCTGTGTTCTGGCAGCTCATGACATCCCAGACTGGTTTGGGAGTGAAGGGACCTTAAATCCCACCCAGTGCCCCCCCTGCTATGCTCAGGGACACCTCCCACCAGCCCAGGGTGCTCCAAGCCCCATCCAACCTTCAGCACTGCCAGGGATGGGGCAGCCACAGCTTCTCTGGGAAACCTGGGCCAGGGGCTCAGCACCCTCACCCCAAACAATTTCTGCCCCATCTCCAACCTCAATCTCCCCTCTCTCTCCCAGTTCCAAGCCATTCCCCCTCATCCCATCCCTCCAGGCCCTTGTCCCAAGTCCCTCCCCAGCTGCTGAGTGATCACAGAAGCACAGAATCCCAGATTATTTTGGAAAGGAAGGGACATTAATGATGATCCAGTGCCACCCCTGCCATGCTCAGGGACACCTCCCACCAGCCCAGGGTGCTCCAAGCCCCATCCAACCTGGTCTGGAATGTTTCCAAGGATGGAGCTTCCACAACTTCCCTGGGAAACCTGGGCCAGGGGCTCAGCACCCTCACACCAAGGAATTTCTTCCCTATCTCCAACCTCCTTTCAGGGAGTTGCAGAGAGTGATGAGGTCTCCCCTGAGCCTCCTCTTCTCCAGCCTCAACACCCCCAGCTCCCTCAGCCCTTCCTCATACAACTTGTGCTGGAGCTGATGGGGGTCTTGCCCAGTAAAAAAAGAGTTGCTGTGGGATAGCAGGAATCATAGGATGAGGGTGGTTGGGAGGGACATTAAAGATCATCCACACCCACCCCCCCTGCCATGCTCAGGGACACCTCCCACCAGCCCAGGGTGCTCCAAGCCCCATCCAACCTTCAGCACTGCCAGGGATGGGGCAGCCACAGCTTCTCTGGGAAACCTGGGCCAGGGGCTCAGCACCCTCACCCCAAACAATTTTTCCCCATGTCCAAGCTGTCTCTGCCCATTTCTTCAGACCCCTCAGCAACCTGGAATAGAAGAAATCTCCCTGCAGAAGCCTGGGTGCCAGCAGGCAGATGTCTCCTCATTAGGAATCATCCCAGCTCTGGGCTGGGGTAGGGTTTGTGCTGGGCCCAAAAGCACAAAAAGAGGAAATCTGAGGGCTGGAGGGATGAAATAGTGGCTGAGGGAAATGATGCAAGGAGTGAGAACTGCAGGGGAAAGGGCTGGAGCAGAGGATTTTGTGAAAAAAGGGAAAACCTCCCACCAAAATCACTGAACTATTTGCAAGCTTTCTCCCAGATTCTTTGGGATTTAGCCCCAAATCTCCTTTTAGTTCCTTACGGTGTCTCAAGTCCTTGTTGCTATAAGCAGGGACAGGTTCAGTAACCAGCAGGAGGAGAGTAGAAAGTTCTATTTCTCTTTTTTATTATTATTTCCCAGCTTTGCAGCCCTGCTTTAGCATCCCCATGGACCCAGAACTGCTTTGAACTCTCATGACCAAGGTATCCTGATCAATTTGTTCTGTTTTCCATGGGCACTGTCAAGCTTACCAAAAGCACCTGATTAATTGGATCAAATTTTCCCAAATCAATAAAAGAACCATCAAAAAAAAAAAAAAAGTGTATTTTAGTGTTTTGGTGCTTTTTTAATCTTCCCTCTTACAACTTTTCAGGTCAAGGTCTCAAAGCTTGTAGCTTCCTTAAAACCAGGTGCCTGTTGGTGCTGTTGGAGCTGAATTTGGGGAGATGCAACCTGGGGAAATCCACTGAGGATTCACTTTGGTTCAGCTTCCCTGGAAATCTGCTGAAGACTGGAAATCTTGCTGAAGATGAGCAGGGAAATCTGGATACTGTTGTTTTCCTGCAGAGCACCTGCTGGGGGTGGATTTCATCTGCCTGACATCTCTCAATAATTAACAGGAGAAAGCAAACGTGTGCAATAAGATAAAAAAAAAAAAAAAAGGACAAAGATTATCCCTGCCAGGATGATTAAAGCCTGATTGCACCAATATCCCTGTTGTCTTCATCTGGTAAAACCCTCCAGTGGATGAGGATTTTCTGCTGGGCAATGTGTTTACCTTGGAATTTTATTTCTCTGCCGTGTTCTTTGAACTTGTAGCTCTGATTGGGAGGCTGTTGGGTTAGCAGTGTGGGCAATAAAGTGTGATTTCCAGGTAAATTGGGTCTTTCTGATTCACTGCTTTCATCAGAACACCGATTAAACTCTGCCAGCTCCTGGGTGCTACTCAGAGGGGGACATTGGGGGGGTAAATTCCCACCTGGAAAGTGGGGAAAGAGAGAGGCAGAGAGGATGAAATGCAGGGAAATTCTGCACAGAGGCTTTGTAGGATCTGCTTAGAGCTTTCCTACACAACCCCTTGCCTTACCCTGTCCCCTTCCTCCAGGCTGTGTCATGTCCAGCAAGAGAGAAAAATCACAAAAATCTTTCTAAGAGGAGCCCCAAGGGTCTGTAAGGGAAGAAAGGCAGCAGCAAGAGGCTGGAATCTGTACTCTCATTAGTGATTAATTATTAATAGGAAGCACATGGAGATGCCACCACCATGGGATGGAAGAAGCAGACACCCAGAGCTAGAGATGGATCCTGGGAATCTCCTTCCTCAGCTGCCTGGGGATGGTCAGGGGTTCTGTAAGGAATATGCTGGTTCCAAGATTCACCCCAAATCCCACCTGTTCTTCAACAAAACAAAACAAAATGAAAATAAATAAATAAATAAATTAATTTAAAAAAAAAAAAGGAACATTCTGCAGGATCCATGTGATGCTGTAAAGGAAGATGAGGGGACAACTGCAAGTTGTAGTTATCAGCTGCAGACTTTGAGATCCATTCCTAATCTCCCTGTGTGGCTTTTGGCCTTGAATCCAGAGCTTGCCCAGAGGTTACAGCTGATACAAAGCTCTTACGACACCCTGGTAATTAAAGTGTAATTGCTGATTGGATTTCAACATCCTTCTGCTGCAGCTGCCTTGACTGCCTTCCAGAAAAGGCTTTCCCTCACCTCTCTATTTCCCCAACTAAGAAGCTGCCATTTATTTCTGTAAAATGACTATTCCAACCAGGAATATTGTGAAAAGCCCCTGGAAAAGCAGAAGGAAGGAACTGAACGGGGTTCCCAGCTCCCACTTGGAAGAACTCAAAGAGCAACCAATTTTTTCCTCATATCTCAATCTCCCCTCTCTCTCCCAGTTCCAAGCCATTCCCCCTCATCCCATCCCTCCAGGCCCTTGTCCCAAGTCCCTCCCCAGCTGCTGGGTGATCACAGAAGCACAGAATCCCAGATTATTTTGGAAAGGAAGGGACATTAATGATGATCCAGTGCCCCCCCTGCCATGCCCAGGGACACCTCCCACCAGCCCAGGGTGCTCCAAGCCCCATCCAACCTTCAGCACTGCCAGGGATGGGGCAGCCACAGCTTCTCTGGGAAACCTGGGCCAGGGGCTCAGCACCCTCACCCCAAACAATTTCTGCCCCATCTCCAACCTCAATCTCCCCTCTCTCTCCCACTTCCAAGCCATTCCCCCTCATCCCATCCCTCCAGGCCCTTGTCCCAAGTCCCTGCCCAGCTTTCCTGGAGCCCCTTCAGGCACTGGAAGGTGCTCTAAGGTCTCCCCATTGCAGCCTTCTCTTCTCCAGCCTCAACACCCCCAACTCTCTCAGCCTGGCTCCAGAGCAGAGCTGCTCCAGCCCTCCCAGCAGCTCCAGGGCCTCCTCTGGACTGGCTCCAACAGCTCCGTGTCCTTCTGCTGATGGGGGCTTCTATTAAAACAAAACAAAAAATACATACACAGAAAAAAAAACCAAAAAAACCCTGTGAATTAGGGTATTTCTGAATGTGATGAGAAGTGGCTGTGTGAAGCCCCTGGGCCACTGAATCAATTTTTTGCAGCATTCCCCATTTCCATACAAACCCCTCAGGTGTGGTGCAAGCACTGCAGGGTGAGAAGAGCTGGGGGGGTTTAGGAACCATTTCTTCAGCCTCTGGAATCTCTGAAATTGGAAAGCTGAGGGAATTTTGAGACCAAGATGCTTGCAAGGCCCTGGGGACCCCAACCCCTCCCCATGATCCCTGTTTCTATCACAGCCCCAAACTCTGTAGGAACACTGCTCCTGGTATCTCCTCTGCATTTTAAAGGAATGTTGCCTTTTTATTTCACTGCACAAGCTCAGGGGGTGAGGGGCTTGAAGGACCCAAAGTTCTGGAGCTGTGGTTTCCATGGTCTGATTGCTGAAGGTCACCTCAAGGTCACATTTTTAGCTGATTCATGCAGTGTGGCCCAAGCTCCTTGGGCAATCAGCCCACTCAGGTTTCTACTCCCTGGTTTTAAGATCTGGTTGTTCCTTCCATCCCATTGTCTTGCCAAGAGGTGATTTAACACCTCTTATTTATTCTTGTTTCTTAATTTAGTTAAAAATTACAACCAGGGAGGTTTCAACATCCCAGTAGCAGTTCCTGGTTTCCATCGCTGGACCTGAACCTCCAGGTGGATTTTCCAGACTAACCTCAGCCTTGCCAGAAAATTAAGAATAAGAATAAGAATAAGAATAAGAATAAGAATAAGAAGGAGGAGGAGGAGGAGGAGGAGGAGGAGGAGGAGGAGGAGGAGGAGGAGGAGGAGGAGGAGGAGGAGGAGGAGGAGGAGGAGGAGGAGGAGGAGGAGGAGGAGGAGGAGGAGGAGGAGGAGGAGGAGGAGGAGAAGGAGGAGAAGGAGAAGGAGAAGGAGAAGGAGAAGGAGAAGGAGAAGGAGAAGGAGAAGGAGAAGGAGAAAGAAGGAGAAGGAGAAGGAGAAGGAGAAGGAGAAGGAGAAGGAGAAGGAGAAGGAGAAGGAGAAGGAGGAGAAGGAGAAGGAGAAGGAGAAGGAGAAGGAGAAGGAGAAGGAGAAGGAGAAGGAGAAGGAGAAGGAGAAAGAAGGAGAAGGAGAAGGAGAAGGAGAAGGAGAAGGAGAAGGAGAAGGAGAAGGAGAAGGAGAAGGAGAAGGAGAAGGAGAAGGAGAAGGAGAAAGAAGGAGAAGGAGGAGAAGGAGAAGGAGAAGGAGAAGGAGAAGGAGAAGGAGAAGGAGAAGGAGAAGGAGAAGGAGAAGGAGAAGGAGAAGGAGAAGGAGAAGGAGAAGGAGAAGGAGAAGGAGAAGGAGAAGGAGAAGGAGAAAGAAGGAGAAGGAGAAGGAGAAGGAGAAGGAGAAGGAGAAGGAGAAGGAGAAGGAGAAGGAGAATCTGGAAAAGAAGAAGAATCTGGATTTAGCTTGGTTACTACCTCAGGGGTTGCCTCAACCAAGGGCTGGGGTTCTCTTCCCCTCCAGCTCTGAGATTCCCCTTGGATCCCCATCCCTACAAAGCACTGGGATTCAAGACTCCTAAAATAGAAGTGGAATGAAAAAATGAACTTTTTGTAATGTGATTTGAAGGGGAAAATAATGGGTTTGGAACCTAGAAGTGTGGGGGAGGTAGCACCAGCCTGGTGCCTGGGGGAAGAATAAGGGGCTGAAGAGGATCTGTCCTCAGAATCCAAATGATCCAGGGAATTGACAGGGACTCACTGAATTCCAACTCATTTTTCAGGAGCTAGGGCCTTGATGAAAAGGATTTGGACTTGAGGCTTGCTGCCCAGAACTCACAAGTGCTTTGGAGGATTTAGGGGATGAAGAGGAACCTGGTGAAAGTGTCAGGAGCCATCTGCTCCCTAAGGGATGGGGACCAAGAGCCAAGGACAACCCCATAGCTGCTGGGACAGGGACCTCCCAGTCCCCCAGCACCAGGGGGGGTTGAGCAGAGCAGACCCCAAGACCATGGCCAGGTTCCACCAAAAGTTCCAAAATTCAGGAAAATTCATAGAAAAGAGAGAGGTCCACGGGAAATTTGGGAAGAGAGTGTGAAGGTCAGAGCCAGGTTTGGAGTCAAGAGGATCAGACAGAGCCCTATGGTCACCACAGAGGTCACTAATGAATTAGTGCTCAATTAGTGCTTAATTTATGCCCCATCCCTGGCAGTGTCCAAGGTTGGATGGGGCTTGGAGCATCCTGGGCTGTGGGAGGTGTCCCTGAGCATGGAACACGAGTTGGATCTTGATGATCTTGGATCTTGATGATCTTTAAGGTCCCTTCCAACCCAAACCATTCTACATCTATGAAATATAGAATAATAATAATTCCACCCTTAGAAGTAAAAAGGAATCATTTCAAGCTATGAGGGAATCTTGCATTACTATGAAGGGGTCACAGAAGGATGAGCAAATTGGTTGAAGTTCAGAACAATATTTCCAAGGTGGCTTTTATTCCAGACCTGAAATACCTTCTGCAGGAGACAAGCAAGTAGGCAAGCAGACTATCACACCCAAAACCACCTCAAACCAGCCCAAAACCCAGCCAAAACATAAACCATCTATACTGATTAGCAATGGTTGCTAAGGAAAAGAATGTAGTGGTGTAGAAGGGGATTATTTTAGTTGAGATTTCAGAGCCAAAGCTCTTCCCACCTTCCACCTTGTCCTTTCAGAGTGGACTTGAGCTGATATTTTAAAGAAAAAAAAAAAAGAAAAAAACCCTTTTTTTTAATTAAAAAAAAAAGAAAATAATTCTATATTATTTTATTTTAATTTCTTACTAGCTTTTATTTCATATACAGCATATAAACATGGGCAGATCCTTTCTTCACAAACTTTCCACCAATAAATAAAAAAGCAAGGCAAGGTTTTCATTTCCAAGTGGTTCCAGCATTGCAGTTTGGATTTCCCTTCCCCCTAAACAGAGCTCCCTGAGCATGAACATCTTCCCAAGGCAGGAGTTTCCACACAACTCCATAGAAAGTGTTCCCATCCTCCTCTAGATCCATCCCCTAAACTGGTGACAATTCCTACAAGTAACAGACTGGGAGTTTTTCTGGCTGGGGAAAGTGTTGCCTGGGGACAATAAGTTGTCCCCAAGTTATTTTCCTGCAGTTCTGTTACAAACACGTGCAGGTCACAGCCCTGCAGAGCATCACCCAACACCCTGCTGGTGGCAGAAGATGCTCACCCAGTCCTAGGAGAGGGGGGTGATGTGCAGGGGAGGGGAGGGATGTTCAGGCAGATTTAACTATCCAAAAAGGAGACTGCTCAGCTTCCCCCATCCCGTTCTAACCTAGAGAAAACACCAAGAAATGGAGCTGTGCCCATTTCCATCCCAGTGTGACCCAAGCCCTGGAAAACTGGGGGTTCTCAGGTGAGGTTTGCAGCATCCTTGTTGCCAGAACTGCAGTGCTGGTGGCACCTGATCTGCCAGCTTCAGGACTGCCCCTTCTGCTACTTCTACATCAGCAACCAGCTCCAGGGGGGGCTCTTAGAGGAGGTGGAGCCCAAATATTGATTTGTGAAAGCGTGTGGTCTGGTGAAAGGAATGCACAAACTTCCTGGCTGAAGGCAGCTTCTTTGGGGTTTTTTGTTTTTTCCTCCTTCCTCAAAGGCAGCCAGCACAGGCAGCGTTGGCACAGATCTCACACAAATCAGGGTCTTGGACAGCCTGGCCTGGGAGGGAAAAAAGAAAATTTTGGTGAAATGGCAAGAGAATAACTTGGAGAGCAGAGTAACACCTCAAGGGGACATTCCTTTCCATCACTGGTTCATGAGTTCCTTTTAAAATGTTCTTTTAAGCTCTTGCCAGTGTAAGTCAAATTATGTTTTGCAAAACTCTGGCTTTAAAGAATGAAATCCAACCTGGATTCATGGAGGGACATGTGGAGTCTAAAGAACCTCCTGGCAGGTGGGGGGGATGAGGTTTGTAGACTCCCAGCATTTGTTATATTGCTGGTGGTTCTTCCTGAAGTGTCCACTGGAGAAATTTTATAGGATAAGTGCAAGATAATAAAAGAAAAAAAGCAGACACTGCAGCAGCCTGTTCAAGAATCAGAGTGTAATTCACCTACATCTCACACCTGGAAAAACCACACTGAGCAGAGAGAACACCCAGACCTGCTCCCAATTTGTTTAAATTTGTAAGAATTTAGATTCACAGAAAGGTTTGGGATGGAAGGGACCTTCCAGGTCTCATCCCAACCCCCTGCCATGCTCAGGGACACCTCCCACCAGCCCAGGGTGCTCCAAGCCGCATCCAACCTGGGCTGAGACACTTCCAAGGAGGGAGCTGATTTAATTTCAGTTTAATTAAATTTTGAATTTAATTTTTAATTTAATTAATCCTGAGCTCACTTTTAAGCCAGCTAAGTTTGGGTGCAGCTGCTCAGGAAGGTTCATCCTGGCCACAGCATCCTGACCTCTCCTTCCACAGAAGGAATTTTCTTGCAGGATTCTCCCAGTAATTCCATGGTTTTGCCTGCTCCTGTTTGGATGTTTAAGGCTGAAAAGTGTGGTGTAAATGGGAAGGATGCAATCCGAGCTACATACTCAGCCTCTCAAAGATTTGGGGTGCATCTTCTCTTTTGCAGAGGGATTGGAATTCCTCAGGGAGCTCTTTATCCACACATGGGGAATAAACAGCCCGGGCAAGGACCATGCGGGGGCTGATGTGCTGCTTCTCATCCAGGAGCTCCTTCAGTTTCTTCACAGACTCCAGGGGGAATCTCAAGTCTCCATCCTATGTAGATAGAAGCAGAAGGAAAAAAAAAAAAAAGAAAAAAAAGGAAAAAAGGAAAAAGAGAAAAAAAAAAAGAAAAAAAGAGGAAAGAAAAAAGAAAAGAAAGAAAAAAAAGAAAAAAGAGGAAAGAAAAAAGAAAAGAAAGAAAAAAGAAGAATGAAAAAGAAAAAAGAAAAGAAAGAAAAAAGAGGAAAGAAAAAAGAAATAAAAAAGAAAAAAAGAGGAAGAAAAAAAGAAAAAAATTAAAGTTAGTCCTTAGACAAACCCATTCCATTTCAACCACGAGCTCTCCCAAAAACGATGCTACAGGGAAAAGGCAACGCTGAAGCAAAGCTGAAATAAAATCAGGGATTTTGGTTAATTTGACCTTTTGCTAAGTATCCCAATGGAGGAGAATTCGTGGCAGGATTAGAATTAGAGGCAGAATTAGTGCATTGCTCATGAGAGAGAGCCCGAAAATCCCAACACAGAATCCTGATGGGAGGAGAAGGGAAATGGGAATTCATTTTGTTCCCTCTTTCTTCTAACAGAGCAGGGAATGTGGAGCAGGGCTTTAACCCTGCAAAACAAGCATCACCACAAGCATCCCACAGCATCCTCCTGGAAAAGCTGTCAGCCCATGGATCAGCCAGGAGCACTCTGTGCTGGGTTAGGAACTGGGTGGAACGGGCCCAGAGAGTGGTGCTGAACGGGGCTGCATCAAAATGGCGGCTGTGGTGTCCAAAATGGCGGCTGTGGTGTCCCCCAGGGATCAGTGTTGGGCCCAGTGCTGTTCAATATCTTCATTGATGATTTAGATGAGGGGATTGAGTCCATCATCAGCAAATTCACAGATGACACCAAGCTGGGGGGAGTGTGGATCAGCTGGAAGGCAGGAGGGCTCTGCAGAGGGACCTGGAGAGACTGGAGAGTTGGGATGATCCCAAGGGGATGAGGTTCAACATTCCAAGTGCCGGGTCCTGCACTTTGGCCACAACAACCCCATGGGGAGCTCCAGGCTGGGCACAGAGTGGTTGGAGAAAGGGAGCTGGGAGTCTGGATTGCCAGGAAGGTGACCATGAGCCAGCAGGGTGCCCAGGTGGCCAAGAAGGCCAATGGCATCCTGGGCTGGCTCAGGAACAGCGTGGCCAGCAGGTCCAGGGAAGGGATTCTGCCCCTGTGCTCAGCTCTGGGAAGGCCACAGCTTGAGTCCTGTGTCCAGTTCTGGGCCCCTCAGGAAGGAGATTGAGGTGCTGGAGCAGGTCCAGAGAAGAGCAAGGAGGCTGTGAAGGGATCCAGCAGAGATGCTGTGAGGAAGGGCTGAGGGAGCTGGGGGTGTTGAGGCTGGAGAAGAGGAGGCTCAGGGGAGACCTCATCACTCTCTGCAACTCCCTGAAAGGAGGTTGGAGCCAGGGGGGGGTTGGGCTCTTTTCCCAGGCAACTCTCAGCAAGACAAGAGGGCAGGGTCTCAAGTTGTGCCAGGGGAGGTTTAGGTTGGAGATGAGAAAGAATTTCTTTCTGGAGAGGGTGATCAGACATTGGAATGGGCTGCCCAGGGAAGTAGTGGATTCTCCGTGTCTGGAGAGATTTCCAAAGAGCCTGGATGTGGCACTGAGTGCCATGGGCTGGGAACCACGGGGGGAGTGGAGCAAGGGTTGGACTTGATGAGCTCTGAGCTCCCTTCCAACCCAGCCCATTCTAGGATTCTATGAAACAAATCAGAATTGGTCCAGCTCAGGATTGGTGCCTGGTAAAATGCCAGCAGAGGATGCTGAGGTCCCTGCCTGACATCAGAGCTGGGTGGTCACCCCTGGAAATGCACCCAGCCCCTGGAGGGGATCGGGTGTGACAAAACCAGCCAGGTAAAGGAGAGAAAGAGAGAAAGAGAAGAGAGAAAGAGAGAGAGAGAGAGAGAGAGAGAGAGAAGAAAGAAAGGAAAAGGAAAAGAAAAGGAAGAAGGAAGAAGGAAGAAAGGAAGAAAGGAAGAAAGGAAGAAAGGAAGAAAGGGAAAGAAAAGGAAGAAAGGAAGAAAGGAAGAAAGGAAGAAAGGAAGAAAGGAAGAAAGGAAGAAAGGAAGAAAGGAAGAAGGAAAGGAGAAAGGAAGAAAGGAAGAAAGGAAGAAAGGAAGAAAGGAAGAAAGAAAGGAAGAAAGGAAAGAAGAAAGGAAGAAAGAAAGAAAGAAAGAAAGAAAGAAAGAAAGAAAGAAAGAAAGAAAGAAAGAAAGAAAGAAAGAAAGAAAGAAAGAAAGAAAGAAAGAAAGAAAGAAAGAAAGAAGAGAAAAGAAAGAAAGAAGAGAAAAGAAAAAAAGGAAAAAAGAGGAAAGAAAAAAGAAAAAAGAGGAAAGAAAAAAGAAAAAAGGAAGAAAAGGAAGAAAAAAAGAAAAAAGAGGAAAGAAAAAAGGAGCTCTGGGTCAAATGCTGGGAGATGCTGGTTTGGGGTTGTTGGTGTTTTTTACAGAATTGTTGAATTTTGGTGTTAAATTATTAAAAAAAAAAAAAAAAAATATAAACCCTGGACATGCACTTAACAAAATCAAACTCTTTTCCACTTGCAATCAGTTTGGGATTTTACCCAGGCTAATTTAGCAGTTGTGACCCTGAAAAACTCACTTTTCCTGTAGAAATGCAGATTCAGCTGTCAGGGGCCTCAAAGAGCCTAAAATGAGTGAAAAAAGATGGGTTCCCACAGGAACTTTCAGAAAAAGCAGAAAGTAGGAAAGAACCCCCTGACATTTTTTGTCTTAGTGGCAAAAAATAACAAAGGAACAACAAATAGACCAACAAAAACCAAGAAAAAAAACCACCTCAGGTGAGAAAGATGGATTGGAGAGAGCTCAATCTGAGCAGAATCTTCCTCCCCAAATTAAAACATTGAAAAAAAAAATTAAAAAAACATTAAATCATTCCCTGGGTGCTGAACCAAGAGGATTTTATTACAGAATTAGTGCAGAATAATCCAACTCTCTTGGTTTTTCTCTCAAATCCACACTTCCAATTTCCATCATATTTATTCAGTGAGCTGGGAGTGTTGAGATAGGAATCCTCAGGCTTGTAAAACAGGATGTGAAGCCCAAAGAACTTAAAATTTGTAGAACATTTTGTAAAACTGATGATTTGGGGGCATATTAGGGAGGAAAAAAGTCTTGGGGAGAATTTTAAAAAATAAACATAAGCAGCAAGTCATCAGTCAGGGCCCAGGGACCTCCAAGGGACAAGGGTGCTACACATAGTCAGGAAACCCCAGATTTAATCATAAATGAGAGAAAAATCGTTTTAATTATTTAATTAAATCATTTTAATGATTAATTATTTAATAATGAATACAAAGAGGACCTAAAACTCACCCTGATCCCTGGAAACCTCCTGCATGCAAATAAAATGTTTAAGGTTCTCCTGGTACTCTGAGTTATTCACACGAGAAACTGGGACTTCCCAAAGTGTTTCTAAGGATGAGTTCAGACAGATCCAACACTTTGCCAAGTCCAGAGGGATTTCAGGAGCCCCCAGGGAGTTCAGGAAGGGATTTCAGGAAGGGATTTCAGGCAGGGAGTTCAGAGCAGGGAGTTCAGAGCAGGGAGTTCAGGGAGGGATTTCAGACAGGGAATTTCAGACAGGGAATTTCAGGCAGGGATTTTCAGGCAGGGATTTTAGGCAGGGAGTTCAGAGCAGGGAATTTCAGAGCAGGGATTTCAGGCAGGAATTTCAAAGCAGGGATTTCAGAGCAGGGAATTTCACAGCTGGGATTTCAGGCAGGGATTTCAGAGCAGGGATTTCAGGCAGGGATTTCAGGCAGGTTGTTCAGGAAGGGATTTCAGAGCAGGGAATTTCAGGCTGGGAGTTCAGGGCAGGGATTTCAGGCAGGGATTTTAGGCAGGGAGTTCAGAGCAGGGAGTTCAGAGCAGGAATTTCAGGAAGGGAATTTCAGGCAGGGATTTCAGAGCAGGGATTTTAGGCAGGGATTTCAGGCAGGGAATTTCAGGCAGGGAGTTCAGAGCAGGGATAGAGCTGGTGAAGTGCAGCAGCAGGGAATGCAGGCAGGATTTTCCAGGAAGGAAAACTGAAGCAGAGGGAGATGAAGCTGGATGTCCAGGCAGAGCAAAGCACAACTACCTGGCACAATGACTTCCCAAAGTGTTTCTAAGGATGAGTTCAGACAGATCCAACACTTTCCCAAGTCCAGAGGGATTTCAGGAGCCCCCAGGGAGTTCAGGCAGGGATTTCAGGAAGGGATTTCAGGCAGGGAGTTCAGAGCAGGGAGTTCAGAGCAGGGATTTCAGAGCAGGAATTTCAGGCAGGGAGTTCAGGAAGGGAGTTCAGAGCAGGGATTTCAGAGCAGGGATAGAGCTGGTGAAGTCCAGCAGCAGGGAATGCAGGCAGGATTTTCCAGAAAGGACAACAGAAGCAGGGGGAGATGAAGCTGGATGTCCAGGCAGAGCAAAGCACAAGTACCTGGCACAATATCAGAACTTTAGTGAGGAGCAAATTAAAGAAGAGAAAACTCACCTGAACATAGACTGCCTGGGAGCTGTGCACCAGGAGGAAGACTGCAAGGGCTGTGAAGGCAAGGAAGTTTTTCATGGTGCCTGCAAAGTGCTCAGAGAGAGCAGAATTTCTTTTCTTTTTCTTGGGGTTCTTTTTTGTGGCTCTCAGATTTTTCTTCTCCTCAGCCCCCTTTGGAGTCAGAGCTCTCTCTGTGCTGCCAGGAAAAAGCTGGAGCTTTATAAAGGCTCCTCAGAGCATTTCCTTGGTAATCCATTAATCTCATCTCTTTATTGACAGATAATAAACCTCAGGGAACAATCAGTTATCTGCTCCTCAGCAGAGCAGGTCAGGCACACCCAGGCACATCCTGGGGTTTATGGGTCCCCCTTGGAGAAACTGGAAAGAGGAGAAGAAGGCAAAACATTTCCAGGTAGAGGAAATAAACAGGAGAGATTGATGGGATGAAAGCCCTGAAACTCCAGCTGGGAAAGGGAAGGGAAGGGGAAGGGAAGGGAAGGAAGGGAAGGGAAGGGAAGGGAAGGGAAGGGAAGGGAAGGAAGGAAGGGAAGGAAGGGAAGGGAAGGGAAGGAAGGAAGGGAAGGGAAGGGAAGGGAAGGGAAGGGAAGGGAAGGGAAGGGAAGGAAAGGCAAGGAAAGGCAAGGAAAGGCAAGGAAAGGAAAGGCAAGGAAAGGCAAGGAAAGGAAAGGAAAGGAAAGGAAAGGAAAGGAAAGGAAAGGAAAGGAAAGGAAAGGAAAGGAAATAGAAAAGGAAAAGGAAACTTGGAGCACATACAGTCTCTGAGGTCCCCTTCCCCAGAGCTGCCGTGCTGGCCCAGCCCTGCACTCCCATTCTTCCTTCTCCTATTTCTGGGCACCCCCAAAATGAGATTTTCCCCTTCCTCTTGACCCCCCCTTAGTTTCAGCAGTCCTTGCTCAAAGGAGACAAGGGGTGAAAGGGCAGGGAGAGGGGTGAGGACACAAGAGGGTCTGATGGAGCACAGGGAACACTCTGGGCATTCCAAAAAGCCATCCCAAATGTTTGGGAAGGGGCAGATGGGCCATGCTTGAAGTCAAGAACCTGAGCACCTTTGCCCAGCCAGGAGATGCAGCCACCATCCCACCCCCCCCACTGCCTCCTCCTTGGGATCCACCAGGCAGGAATTGGCTCCCAGAGCTGAGTTTGAACTCCTGGGTCCCCAGGGTGTGCTGGGAAAAGGTTTGTCCTGGGAATGTGGAGAAGATGGAGGAAGGCAGAGGAGGAGCACTCCATGGCTGAAGTTCTTCCTGATCCATCTCCTTCCCTCCTCCTCTCCCAAAGCAGCTGCCAGGAGCTGCCAGTGGTCAGAGCAACCCCCTCCCCATTCCTCTGTTCCAGGAATTCTTGCTCCAAGTGGACAAGGGGAGAACCTCTGGGTGCAGGGGACTTGGGAAAAGGTTCTCTGAAATGGTTTTGAGCTGGGTACAAGAAGCAGCCTGAGTGGAGAGCAAGGAGATGAATTCCAAGCATCTGGAGTGCTGGATCTCAGCAGGGATACAAGAGTCTGGCAGGTTGGGAAAGAACCATGGGGGAAGTGGACCAAGGGTTGGAGCTGATGATGCCAGAGCTCCTTTCCAACCCAAATGATTCTGGGATTCTCTGTCAGCAGACAGGCTGCAGGAGCTGATGTCTCCTGGGAATAAATCTTCAGTTGGGAAAGAATTGGGAATCACAGTTGGAGTCTGCAGGTTTGGAAGAAACCTCAGAGGCTGTGGGCTCAGATCTTCCTCCTCCTCCTCCTCAGAGATTCCCTGTTCCCAGGGACTGCTCTTACAACCACTGTGTCCTTCTGTGCCAGTTCTGATCCCCTCTGGATCATCCATGATTTTGGGGGACCCCTGGGTTGCCTTGGTTGCCCCTCAGGCAAACTGGAGGTTCCAGAGCCCCCAGATCCCTTCCAATCCCATCCACGTGCCCTCAGATCCCTTCTCTTCCCCACATCCCACCCTCTGATCCTTTTTGCTCCTCTCTTTTTGTACACAGATCCCCTGTTCTGCTTCATCCCCAGCATCCTCACAGCTCCCTCTTGGGAAGCACCCAAGATCTCTCTCTTTGTTTCTGGGGATGTTCAGATCAGATCCCCCAGTCCTGCTCCTACCCCTCCAGCTCCCTTCATGTGCACAGAGCAAGGGGAACAGAGAGTGCTCGGGATCCCTGAGTGCTGATGGGACCATGGCACTGACTTTTATTCACAAAATTGGGTGCTTTTGTCTGGGTGAGGAAATAGGGTGCAGGGGGAGACATGCTTCACCCCACCCCCCTTTCCTCCACCAAGTTTATCTACAAAGTTCAGCTTTCTGGGTGGGTTTTTTTTTTTTTACAGTTGGCTGGAAAAAAGCTGGGGAATAATTTGGTTGAAATGCATCAGTCACCAGTCAGGCCATCTGGCAATCCTGTCCTTGTCACCCCATGGCAGGAACCCAAATCCTTGCAGTCCAAGGAATATTTCTCTGTTTACAAGTTCTGGGAGCTGATGCTCTGGCTCTCCTCCTGCAGCTGGGAAGCTGAGGTGTCTCCAGGTGAAGCTACATTTAAGTACCCAATCTCAGAGGGCTGAGAGGGGGACAAACAGAAGGAAGAATCTTGGCTTTCAGCTTCTCCTGCAGGCTTCAGCTCTTGTGGGGTCTTCAGGGTGCTGAGAGAGTCCGAGGGATCTCGAGATGAGAACCTGAAACCACATTTCCTCTCCAGTTATTCTGCACATCCCCAGCATCCTCCAACACATCCCTGAACATTCTTCCTCCAGCCCAGGAGCTGACAGCCCTCAGCTACCCCAGAACCTGCTCAGAACCCTTCAAGAGGACCCAAAAGCTGGAACAACCCTGGGCTGGGTCTCCAGCAAGCAGAGTCCAGAATTGCAGAGTTTCTCTGCCCCCTCCTTGCCCATTTTGGCTCTTGGCTCCTCCACTGGAGAAAGA
Source organism: Calypte anna (assembly GCF_003957555.1). Lineage (NCBI taxonomy): Eukaryota > Metazoa > Chordata > Aves > Apodiformes > Trochilidae > Calypte > Calypte anna. The sequence goes on along the minus strand of NC_044266.1, from coordinate 5,883,981 downwards.
GCTCCAGCTCCCTCCTGCTCCCCAGCCTGGGATGTGGGACATCCCTCTAAGTTTCAGAACCTCCTGTGTAAAGACAAGAGCACCCAGAGCACCCAGCACCCAGCTGATTCCTAAATCTCCCAGTGTTCCCCGACAGAGTCTGAAAATTTTACTTCTCTGTCCCATCAGCTTCAAACAGCAATTTTCCCTAGAATTTGACATAAAGGCCCTTGGAGATAAATGCACAGGGTGGAGCAGTCAAACCACTCAACTTTCCCCTCACCACCTTCCTTTTACCCCACATCACCTGGTCCGGGGAGATGGCAGCAGCTTCCTCTGTGGGTGGCATTCAGAGAAGTTGCCACTCTTTGAGTCCTGGAAGGAAGAACAAGGAAAAGGAAAAGGAAAAGGAAAAGGAAAAGGAAAAGGAAAAGGAAAAGGAAAAGGAAAAGGAAAAGGAAAAGGAAAAGGAAAAGGAAAAGGAAAAGGAAAAGGAAAAGGAAAAGGAAAAGGATGTTACACCCCAAATTTTAACACACATCCTTCAAAGTGCCACCTGCTCCACTCCCAGAACTCCAGCCCCACAGAGGTACCAATCATCAGTTCATCCTTTGGGGACAAACTTTGGATTTGACATATTCTATGATTTATTCCCAGGAGACATCAGCTCCTGCAGCCTGTCTGCTGAGAGAGAATCCCAGAATTTTTGGGTTGGAAGGGACCTCTGGGATCATCAAGTCCAACCCTTGCTCCACTCCCCCCGTGGTTCCCAGCCCATGGCACTCAGTGCCACATCCAGGCTCTTTGGAAATCTCTCCAGACACGGAGAATCCACTACTTCCCTGGGCAGCCCATTCCAATGCCTGATCACCCTCTATGGGAAGAATTTTTTCCTAATATCCAACCTAACCCTCCCCTGGCAGACCTGAAGCCCATGCCCTCTTGTCTTAGGGAGCTTGTGCTGGATCCCTTCACAGCCTCCTTGCTCTTCTCTGGACCTGCTCCAGCACCTCAAGCTCCTTCCTGAGGGGCTGAGGGGCCCAGAACTGGACACAGGACTCAAGCTGTGGCCTCCCCAGAGCTGAGCACAGGGGCAGAATCCCTTCCCTGGACCTGCTGGCCACGCTGTTCCTGAGCCAGCCCAGGATGCCATTGGCCTTCTTGGCCACCTGGGCACACTGCTGGCTCATGGTCACCTTCCTGGCAATCCAGACTCCCAGCTCCCTTTCTCCAACCACTCTGTGCCCAGCCTGGAGCTCCCCATGGGGTTGTTGTGGCCAAAGTGCAGGACCCGGCACTTGGAATGTTGAACCTCATCCCCTTGGGATCATCCCAACTCTCCAGTCTCTCCAGGTCCCTCTGCAGAGCCCTCCTGCCTTCCAGCTGATCCACACTCCCCCCAGCTCAGTGTCACCTGCCAGTTTCCTAATGATGCACTCAATGCCCTCTATAAATCATCAGTGAAGACATTAAACAGACCCCATTAAACATTCCTTCATCCCAATCCCTCTCCCAGCTCACCTCCAGGTTGGGAACTTGGCTGTTCCTGGGTGCACGGCTGCAGAGCTGGGCTTTGTTCTGCTCCTTCTCCTCCTCTGGGATCTTCCCCCTGAGCACATCACACCAACAACCCACAAGTTATTTGCCTTCCAGACACAGCAGAGTTTTCTTTTTCACACCTTTTGGTCCAACACAGCCTTCTAGCTTTATGCTGAGGGCTTGGATGAGGAATAGATTAAATTACATCCCACCCAGCACTAGTGATGGGGCACAGGCTCTCCTCTGGATTTCTCAAGTCACTGAATCACAGCATGGTTGGAAAGGACCTTGAAGACCACCAAGTCCAACCATATACACACAGAAAAACCCCACCATAAAACAGAAACACCACAGACACTCCACCAAATAACACCCACTAAAAAAGAAACCCCAAAACCTACAACCTGAACCACTAGAGCATGTCCCCAAGTGCCACATCTCCACTTTTCTTAAATCCCTCCAGGGGTGGTGACTCCATCACCTCCCTGACCAGGCTGCCCCTGGTCCTGACCACTCTTTTCAGCAAAGAAATTCTCCTAAGATCTATCCCAAACCTCCCCTGCTACAACTTCAGCCCATTTCCTCTGCTCCTGGCATTATTCATTGGGGAGAGGAGCCCAACACCCATCTCCCTGCAACCTCCTTTCAGGGAGCTGGAGAGGTCTCCCCTTCTCCCAACTAAATACACCAGTTCCCTCATGTCACTACATTTATATTTATGTTTATCTTTATCTTTATGTTTATATTTATATTTATATCTATATCTATATCTATATATTTATACTTACATTCATACTTATATTTATACTTATATATGTAAAGTGCCTATCACCATATTGATAAACATGCTTAGAAATGTTCTAGAAATAATTAGAAATAATCTCCCTTGTTTCTAAGCTTGGTGGCTCTCCTCTGGACACATCCCCACCCCCTCAATATCCTTCTTGGAGTGAGGGGCCCAGAACCAAACACATTCCATGATTTATGCCTATAAAAGAGGCACAAACCAGAGAGGGACAGGGAAAGGGCATCACTTCGTGGCTACCTGCTCTGCAGGGTGGCAATGGGGGACAGGTTGCTCCACGGGCTCTCATCTTGGTCAGTGATCTTCTGGAGGAGCCTTCTCCTCTCCTGGAGCAGTTTCTCATTCTCAGAGGTGATCTGTGCAATCAGTGCCTTCCCCTGGGGATGGGGCAGAAGGAAAAACCAAGCAGAGTTCTGCTTTGCTCGTCCCCATCCTCCCTAAACCTCAGTGTCTTGCCTAAGGGGTCACCACCAAGCACATTGGCCTGGTTTGGGCCAGGATAAAGGGGATTTTCTGTCTAATTTTGCTTTCAGCTCAGTCTCTCAGAAGGAGCTGCACTGCTGAAATGAACAGCAAGGTTCTCAGTGGCAGCTGCTGGGACTGATCCCACTCCATGGTTATAGTTACTGCTGGAGAATGGGCTGCAGAACCAAAGCACTGCTCGGCTCTGAGGAACATTTTGCCCTCCAGAAGGAGAAAAGGAGTCAAGAGCTCACACCTGAAACCCTCCTTTGGGGAGGAAGGGACAAGAGAAATGACCAAAATTGACCAAACAGAGGATTCCATCCCATCCACCTCATACTCAGGATAAATTTGAGGGATCACCAGGCTCAAACCCATTCCTTCCTTTCCTTTCCTTCCCTTCCCTTCCTTCCCTTCCCTTCCCCCCTTTCTTTACCCATTCCCTCTTTGCTTCAGCATCCTGGGAGGATTCCATCCCTTCCTCTCCCTGTGCTCCTGATCCATCCCAGCCTGAATCTCTGTGTTCTGCCTCCAGCTCCCAACTGCTCCTGACCCCAGGATTCCAGCCTGGACTTTCCCAGGGCTGCCCTGCAGCCTCGGTGTGGATGGGAGAGTTACTGGGGGAGAGGGGGGAGGAACCTGGGATCAATTTTCTGTATATTTGTATAGGTTTAGTAATTTTTCCTATTTATCATCACTGTTTCATTAAAGCTGGGTAGTTTCATTCCCAACCCATCAGTCTCTCTCCCTTATTCTCTCTCCTTTCTTTACCAGGGAGGGGGATCAATAGGGAGCATCTATAATTCAGTTTAATTGCCAGCCCCGTGTTAAACCCTGACACACATCCACTCCTGGCAGTGAGGTCCTCTTTGAGGTAACACACCCCAAAAGACCCTCATCATGGAATCATTAGGGTTGGAAAGGACCCTGAAAGTCATCGAGTCCATCAGTCCCATTTCTGAGGCAAAGGAAGATGGAGCTCAGGCAGTTTCTGAGTGAGATTTGAGGACCTGGGTTCCCCTTGATGGGGAAACTGAAGCCAGGAATTTCCTTTTGGCTTTTTGTTCCTACAAGGCCAGGTTGGTGCCCTTTGGCAGTTTTCCAGGCAGGAGCAGAGAGCATTAGGGTTAGGGTTAGGAGCAGCACAGGAGGCAGAGCTCTCCCTGCTCCCACTCTCTGGTTGTTTAACAGTGCAATCCCAAACCAACTCCTCCTAAAACCTCCTTTCCCTTTTTTTCCTAACCTGCCTTCCTCTTTGGAAGAAGGGATGCTCCTGCAGGCTCCTGATGGATTCTCTCACCTTTTCCACTTGGAGCTTGGACTCACTGAGCTCATTTTCAAGCTGCTTAATCCTGGTGTCCCTCTGTTTCACCTCCTGGATAAAGGTCTCCTTGGCTCTACGGATCTTCTCTTTGTGGTGGAGCTGCATTTCGTTGTATTTCCTGAAGAAACAGAGAAGCAAACATCACCTTGGGAAATATTTTTGTATTCTGGGTCCAGGAGATGTCCTGTAGCAGTGCAAGCTCTGAAGAGCTGGACCAGGAGCCCTCAAGCATCCTTTGAGCTGTGGAGCTGAAGGCAGAACCAGCACAGCCACTTCCAGGCTGTGCCTCAGTTTGGGGGTTTTTGGGTGCAAAGTGAAAGGGTTAAACATCAACCAAAGGGGAACAGATCAATGGAAAGGGACCCAAAGGCTTCTCAAAGTTGACTCCCAGCTTTACAAAGCTTTCTGCTCTCCCCTCTCAGCTTTTTATGCCACCCAAGGGTACAAAGTCACCAGAAATGGAGGTGACAGGGAAAGGGGCAGTTGTTGATTTGGTGGGGATGGCTGGGAAGGTCTGGGGGGGAGAATCCTAAAGAGGTTGCAGGAAGAGTCACTTCAGTGGGTGCTGCTTCGAGCTGTGACCCAGGGATGAAATATTTGTGTCTACTGAGACTTGTGATCCTTGCTCAAACGTGTCCCCTTCCCACGGTGCTCTTGTTTATGTTTAGCCAGTTGGGATAGAAGGGGAAAAATGCATTTAAAAAAAAAAAAAAAAAAAAAGAGAGAGAGAGAAAGATATCTCTATCACATAAGGGACAACATAAGGGACATTTGCCCATCTTTGCTCAAAACTCATGAAAAAAAAACTTCCAATTAGATCAAAAGTGCTCTGGGGCAAAACAAGCAACTCCATGGAGCATCTCTGCCATTGCCAGACCCAAACCAGCAGCACCCAGAGACCTCTCTGGGCACCCCCTTGTTTTCTGCCAAGTGGAAGGTGACAGCAGACACCAGGCACACCAGAACCACACAGAGGATCTCAGGTTCAAGCAGAATTCTCCCTGAAAAAAGTCTTGACCAGGAGGGACAAGGAAGGCTACAGAACAATCAGACCCAGTGTCCATGCCAGGCACAGCCAGAACAATTCCTGGGTAATTTTGGGGGTTTACACATCCCCTGCTTCAGCCATTACCTGACATAGAGATCCTTCTGGTTCAGCAGACGAACTCCTTCCTCATAAAGGGCTTTGTTTTCCTCCTTAAGCAGTGCAAGTTGCTCTAAAAGCTTCTGGTTCTCCTTCTGACACTGGAGGTGCTGGAAAACATCTTTTTATTGGTGTGTGCATCCTCAGCTGTCCCCATCCTCTGCCTCCTCTCCCTTTCCTTTCCTTTCCTTTCCTTTCCTTTCCTTTCCTTTCCTTTCCTTTCCTTTCCTTTCCTTTCCTTTCCTTTCCTTTCCCTTCCTTTCCTTTTCCTTCCCTTCTTCCCCTCTCCCTCTTTGCTTCAGCATCCTGGGAGGATTCCATCCCTTCCTCTCCCTGTGCTCCTGATCCATCCCAGCCTGAATCTCTGTGTTCTGCCTCCAGCTCCCAACTGCTCCTGACCCCAGGATTCCAGCCTGGACTTTCCCAGGGCTGCCCTGCAGCCTCGGTGGGGATGGGAGAGTTATTGGGGGAGAGGGGGGAGGAACCTGGGATCAATTTTCTGTATATTTGTATAATTTAGTAATTTTTCCTATTTATCATCACTGTTTCATTAAAGCTGGGTAGTTTCATTTCCAACCCATCAGTCTCTCTCCCTTATTCCCTCTCCTTCCTTTATCAGGGAAGGGAGGGGGATTAATAGGGAGCATCTGTTACTCAGTTTAATTACCAGGCCAGTGTTAAACCCTGACACCACTTGGGGTGGGATGGGGCTTTTCCTGCAGCTGATGTTTAAAACCAGTGGGATCTGTAGGGGCTCAGATCTGACCCCATTTCAGCAGTTTTCACAGGGCCCATAGAGCTCAGGCACCAGCAGAGCATCCCCTGGGTGCTGAGGATCCCCTGGGTGCTGCAGCTCACCTCACACGAGTCACTTTTCTTCTCCTCTTCCAGGACAGGGGGAGTCCTGGTCTGCAGCTCCACCTGCATCTTGGCCAGGGACACCTCTGCCTCCTGTGAGTGCTGGAGCTGCTGCCTCAGCTCCTCCACCTGCTGCTCCAGGAGCTCCCTAAAAACATGGTGATGTGACACTGAGACCCTGGCATGGAGCCCAACTCAGAAATCCAAGCCTGGCCATCACCTCCAGGCATCATTGCACTTCCCTGCACCTGCCTGGGGCAACAGGGAAGGCAGAAAGAAATTGGCACATCCTGGTTGTCCCCATGTCCACAAAAAAAAGGGACCTCTGGCATCCAGAGGGTTTCACCCTGAGCTGGCAAGAGGGGCCATGCACCTCCTGAGGCAGCCAAAAGCTCCAAAAACCTTTTACATCTCAAAGAGGGAGTTCTGCCAGGGACCTGGCAGGTGAAAATGGTTTTACGCCCTGTCTCTAAAAGCCCTGAGCCCACCTTAGGGCAACCACGGAGCTGCAGGAGGCATTTTGCTGGCTCCAGACCCAGCAGTGACCTCACCCAGCTCTGGATACCTTTTCAGCTGCTCCTCATGAAGTTCTTGCTGCACATGAGCTTCATTTTCTCGGGCTTCCTTCAATTTCTCCTCCAGGAGTTTCTTGTTTGAAGCCCAGGCTTCTGCCAGCAGCAGCTGATGCTGGGAATCTTTCAGCTTTCGATGGAGTTTGGAAATCTGGGATTAAAATTGGACATGGATTAAACTTTCTGAATTTCTAGGGCAGTATCTGAATCCAAAGAATTCAGATCCCTTTGATCCCTCAGTATCTGAGTCACAGGAATGGAAGTTTTGCTTGTTTCTACTCCAAAGGACTTCTGCATTGCCCATTAAAATCAAAACCTTTCCAACAGCCACTGGATTACAGACCAGAGTTGGGATCAGACACCATTCCATGAATCAGGATCCAGCTTTCTTGCCTCCAACTTGATCCTGCACACTTCCAAACCAAATCAAACTACCAGAGCAGGATCTGTGCCATGGAAAACACAAACTCTTGCAATTCACCACTTTTGGCAAACTGCTGCCAACCTGCTCAGCAGGACCATGATCTGTGCTCCCTGTGCCTGTCACCTCCTGAGCTGAGCCAGCAGGTTTGGCTTCCACTGCCATGATTGTGTTTGATTGTGTTCCCACTAACAAGAAGCATTTTTCCTCAAGTATTTAGCCAAGTGATCTCAAAAGGACAGCATGGAACCTACTCATGAGTCTCTGGGGCTTCTTTTTCCTCAACTCCAGATGCACAAAACAGCTCCCACCCTCCAGCTCACCCTGAGCAGTTACCTTCTTCTGTGCTGCACACACTTTGGATTTCTCCTGTGCAAGTTTCTCTTGCAGACTGCTCTGCAGTTTATCAGCCTGGGAGCACTTCAAGAGCTCTTTTTCAAGTTCTTTGACCTTCTGTTGGCTCTTTTGCCACTCTGCTGAGAGAGAGGAGCACGTTTCTGTTGTGTCCGCGAGTTTTGCCAGGGCTTGCTTCAGCTCAGCTTTGACCTAGGTTTCAAAAGAAGAAGAAATCAAGTTTGCACTTCAACATAGATCATCTGAAATGTCTTGGTTAGGAAAAGGGGCACTGGGATTGCTGGACACTGAGCAATGGTGGTGTGAATGCAATGGTGGTGACCATGAGCCAGCAGTGTGCCCAGGTGGCCAAGAAGGCCAATGGCATCCTGGGCTGGCTCAGGAACAGCGTGGCCAGCAGGTCCAGGGAAGGGATTCTGCCCCTGTGCTCAGCTCTGGGGAGGCCACAGCTTGAGTCCTGTGTCCAGTTCTGGGCCTCTCAGCCCCTCAGGAAGGAGCTTGAGGTGCTGGAGCAGGTCCAGAGAAGAGCAAGGAGGCTGTGAAGGGATCCAGCAGAATTGCTGTGAGGAAGGGCTGAGGGAGCTGGGGGTGTTGAGGCTGGAGAAGAGGAGGCTCAGGGGAGACCTCATCACTCTCTGCAACTCCCTGAAAGGAGGTTGGAGCCAGGGGGGGGTTGGGCTCTTTTCCCAGGCAACTCTCAGCAAGACAAGAGGGCAGGGTCTCAAGTTGTGCCAGGGGAGGTTTAGGTTGGAGATGAGAAAGAATTTCTTTCTGGAGAGGGTGATCAGGCATTGGAATGGGCTGCCCAGGGAAGTAGTGGATTCTCCGTGTCTGGAGAGATTTCCAAAGAGCCTGGATGTGGCACTGAGTGCCATGGGCTGGGAACCACGGGGGGAGTGGAGCAAGGGTTGGACTTGATGAGCTCTGAGCTCCCTTCCAACCCAGCCCATTCTAGGATTCTAGGATTTTATCAGTAAATGAGCTCCAGCCTGTTGCAACCAGGACCTCAGCTCTCCCATAGCCTTCCCACTGCCGTGATGGTTTCTCCCAGCAGCTCTCTCCCTGCTCTGTGCCTACCTTGGAGCATTCCTGCTGGAGCAAGAGGTTTTGTTTCTGCAGGTCGATGTTCTTCTCCCTCTCATACCTCAGCTCCCTCTCAGCTGAGCTGCACAAGCTCTGGACACGACCCAAGTCCTGGCGCAGCTGCCGCAGTTTTGCCTCCTGCTGCTGGCAGCTCTCAGACAGGCTCTGCAGGGACAGCAAAAAGGACAAAAGGTTCCATGGAAATTAACTCCAAGGAATGATCAAGAATGGTCATTAAGAAAGGCAGAGGGATGCCAGGAGTATTTAAGGGCACTCAAGTAGGAAGCCAGGCAAAACCTTTCCTCTGCCCCCCACCCTACGTCCTCTTCCCCATCTGACACTCTGGGGAAACTGAGGAAGGAGAGGAACCAATCCTGGAGGAGGAAACCAACCCAAATAACCTGTCAACCCAAAGCAAAACCCCCCAGGTTGCTCTTCTCTGTTTTGCTGGAGTCTCAGTACAGCAATTGAGCAGGGGAGACACATCCAGCCCCAGGTCCCAGGGGCAGCAGGAGCAAGGGGAGCCCGGGTGGCACAGGAACAGCCATGGTGGCACAATGTGACAGCAGCCAGGACACCACGGGGTGGTCACTATGATGGCTTTGGAAGGTAATCAGGCTCTTTGGTTCACCTGTCTTCTTGCAAGTGCCTTGTACACAGACCAAAGGCTCTTCCTGCACTTGCTGTACCAAAGCCTTTCTTCCAAGGGTCACTTTCTGCCTCCTGTCTGTTGAATTCCTGCTTTGCATCTTCACCCTCTGCTCTTGGGATGAGGTGAAATCCACTGAAGATCAAGCTTCCCTTCTCAGATAAATCCCCAGATAAATTCCCAAGCCAGTTTTTTGTCCTTGAGACCTCTGAGATTCTGGGGGGTTTTGCCCCACGTGCTTCTATGGGCACCTCCTGTCTTGCTTCAGACTGCTCATGCTCTCCAGATTTGCAGCTCCTTGGTACCAGCAGGACTCTGATCCTCTCCTTTCCACTCCCACTCCTGCCAAAAGGCCAATTTGTCCTCTCTTCCCTTCCAAACCCTTCTGTATAACCCTTGCTCCTCCTTGGATTCCTCATTCCTGGGTACCTTCATCATTTCTCCCCCTCCCCCTGCCAGGGGTAGCTGCTCTTCCTTTTAATTTTTTTTGGACCAAATATGAAGCAGGGTGAACAGATTGCACTTAAGACACAGCTAAACTTCATGAGAAACACAGATTTTGCCTGTGAGCTGGGAGAGCAGAACCAGAGACAGGGGCACAGGGCTGCAGCAACCCCAGCTGCTCATCCCTGCAGGGCAGCAGGCATGGGATGAGCTCCAGAACTGGGGTGGAAAAGCATCAAATCCCAAGGAGAAGTGGGGAAGGGGAACAGCTTCTGCCTACAGCAAGAGCAAGACCCCTGTGGGACTGGCAAGGCAGCTCTGTGGCTCACACCCCAAAAGCAGAGCTGAGAAAAACCTCCAGAAAGCTGAAAACATCACCTGAGGAGCACAGAACTTTTTTTTTCTTTCATGTGCACGAAGGGGACCACTCAGTTCAGCCAAGTCCCTCCTACATCCAAAGCCACAACAGAAGGAAATGATGCCATTCACATTTCCCAAACATTTTCCCCAAGGAAATCACTCAGTCTCATCTCCTTGCTGCCTGCTAGCACTACAGGGCTGCCTTCCAGGCCACTTTAATTGGGTTTTAGTCAAAATAAAAGCACAGTGCAGGTGGCAAAGCTGTTCATACCTGTTTAATGCTCCCATCTAAACTCCCTGCAGAGCTCTGGGACACCAGAAACCTCTCTCTGTGCACCAGGCCTTGATCCATCATCCAAGTCCCCTCAAGGATGCTCTTGCCCTGCTCCTGGGCAGTCAGGATATCTTCTTTTAATTGGGCAATTTCTTCCAGTAACAACTGTTTCTCTTCATTACTCTCCTTTAGCTGCTTTTCTAGCTTCTCCCTCTTCTTGTTGCTTTCAAGTAACTGAGAACTTGAAGGAGAAATAGCAAAGGGAGGGAGGTAACTACACATACCCCAAGGAAACTGCTCACTGAAGGGGAAAAATCTGGGAGAAAAGAGCCCAGAGAAACACTCAAGGAAAGGCTCAGGTGTCTCAGGAAAGGCTCAGGTGTCTCAGGAAAGGCTCAGGTGTCTCAGGAGGCTCCAGAGGGGATTTTTTCCTGGGGTGAGGCTCAGTTTCCCCTGGACACTGACTCAAAAAGAAAATTGTGTCCAAAGGCTCAGTGCTCAGGAGTAACTTACTCATGAGTAGCTTAATGGGCAAAGGTGGAAAATCCTCTGGCTCAGCTCTCCCCATCAAGCTGTCTCATTTATCCCAATCCAAACTCTGATGTCCCTCTAAACCAACCTTTTCCTGGTGTGACTTTAGCTCTGATAACCACAGAGCTGAGCCCATCCTCACTACCCTGGATTTAATCCAAGCTTTTATTAATGAGAACCTAAGCATGGATGCTCCAACTCCAAATCTGAATTCATCTACTGAAAAAGGGGATTTCTAAGAGCTTTATTTACAACCCTGATGCCTGCCCTCCAAAACCAACCAAAAGCCACCCCAGGATGGCCCCAAGGAGCCCAAAGCCCATGGTTGGACCTCCTTGGGACAAGGTTGGTCCAAATAGCATCTCACTCCAGGAGAAAAAAACCTCCTCCCCAAGGACAGCTCCCACTGATGCCATTCAGGATCTGGAATAGTTGCATAAAAATGTAGGAAAATGTTTACTCACCCAAATCTCTACTGAGAGCCAACACACAAAGCTGCTGTGAGCATTTTTACTTCAAGCAGCACGAGGGAGATTTTTTAAAAACTAAAAAAAAAGCAAAAATAAAGAGCAGAAAATACCCCAGGCCTTGTTTACCAGAGCAGTTCTTGTTCATCTCTCAAGTTTCTGATCTGTTCTTCCAAAAACACTACTTTGGCCATCTCTTCTTCATCCATCTTCCCATCTATACAGAGATCTTCAGCTGCCTGCTCAGGTTTGTTCATCTCTTCTCTTTCTGGTAGGAGTTCAGAGAGCTGTAAGGTCAGAAAACACCACGACTTTGATTTCCTTTGGGCTCAGGGAAAGCAGCTGAGTGGAAAAAACAATCTGGGGACTCCACCAAGGTGTGGGTTGGGAATCTGCAGCCAGATGATTGTATTTCTTCACCCTTGAAGATCCACCTGCAAGTCCTGTTCCTCTGCAAGGGAAGCAGCTGCATGGAAACTCTCACCAAATCCCATTTCTTTACTTGATTTCATCCTTCTGCTGCCCTTCTGCAGTTCTCAGGGATTTACACCCCCTGCTGTATTTCTTTGCAAAATGAGGCATTCTTGGAAAAAACAGGAAGAGCCCAAAGTGTGTGTTCAGCAGCCTCCCCAGGAGAGCATCCTCCATCCAAGCCAACCCAAACCAAGTTTCTGTGGAGGGCTGCTCTCCACTTTAAGCATCACTTAATGCCTTTACAGCAGGCAAAAGCAGATCCAAAACCTGAGCCAGGGAGAGAAGATGCCAAGAGAATAAAAGAGGCAAGAAAAAAAGGCACAAGGAACTCCCAGACAGGAGCAGAACCAAACTCTGCCTGCTCTAATATCCCTGCTCAGCAGTGGTTACCCCAAATCCTTGCAGGAAGGATGCTGTTAAGCCCACTAAATGCTAAATCCTAAAGCTTTTAATCAATAGCTCTTCCTGAGTGTGTGTAGCACTAATATTGCAGTTCCAGGTCTTATATACACCCAGATGAATTGATTGATACTTGAGCAGCAGGCTCTGGCAGCTTCTGTCTGCACCAGAAACCAGACAAGGGGGATTTCTTTATCCCTCTCACCCCTGTCCCTAACCAAGCATTATCTGTTTGTAACTTCCATGGGGATTTGGTCTGCATCCTGAGGTTTTAAAATGGGAATTTGTTGCCTAACAGCACTACAAAAGCCCTGTCCTCTAGATGCCACTCTTACTCCAGCAAGACTCTTGTGTTTGAGCAGTTGCAAAGGACTTTCTCTGGTTTTACCAGAGAACCAGCTCAGGACTTTCTCTGGTTTTACTTCCATCCAAGGCACAGACAGGACTCACAGCTGCTTTAATGCCTCTCAGAGTGTTAAAAAAAAGGTTTTGCAATAGTTGTCACCTCCCCTTTGCCAGCCTCCCTTTGTCTGCCTGATCCAGGCCACAGCTCTGCAGCTCTCCAGCCTCATTGTCCTCATTTTCAGCCCCTGTCCTTCCTGTGCCTGTCCCAACCCTTCTGCAGTTTTGCTGGCATCACACACACCCTCCCCTGGGGCCCAGCTGGAAGGCAAGAGCACCAGCAACTCTCCCAGCAGAGAGAAAACCCCAAAAAAAACCACCCAGCAGTTAAAAGGCTTCAAGCAAAGCACACTGAGGTTCTCAGGACACCTTCCCATCACGGTGACCTCTGCAATAAACACCCAAATCTGCCCCTAAATACCCAAGATTCCCTCCCTACCCTCTGGAAAAGGGGGCTTTGGCTATGAACTTTGATTTACTGGGTTTAGTTTCATGGAATCACAGAATGGCTGAGGTTGGAAGGGACCTTGGAGATCACCTACTTCAACCTCCCTGCCAGGGGCAGAGACACCAAAAGGGGAGTTAAATTAAGATGTTAGAGACATTTCTCTTCAAACCATCTGCCAAAGTCATCTGGAAACTGGCTGGACTAGAGAATTGCATCAATAAAAACCAAGCCACACACTTGAGGAGCAGGTGGGGATGTTTTAAAGAGTCAGAAAAGAAAATTGCCTCCTGTAGTGGGTTCTGCTGCAGGAGCTGTGGGTCCCTGCCCACTCAATACCTTCTTTTCAGCCTTCAGATCTTCCCCTTGAAGTTCAAGCTCAGATACAAGTTGTCTTCTCCATTCTCTCCTCTCTCCCAGCTGACTTCCCAACTTTTCAATCGTTTCCTGACAGCTTTCCAGCATCTGGAACAAGCAAAATGGTCATTTTTGCAGGACCTCTTATTCTAGCAAAAGAGAAGCAAAAATGCAGAAAATGGGGCTTCTAGAAAACAAGGATAGGAAAAACTGGTCTGAGAAGTTGCCAGCAGGATTTCTGCACCTTCTGCCAGGACATCTCAAAGCCTGGAGCCTCCACCTGACCCAAGACACCTTGGGAAGATCCTCTCCCACATGGAACAACTTCCTCCCTTGTCAGATCCAGTGGTTTGTCTGGGAAGCAAAAAATCAACCACAAAGCCAGGTGGGAATCAGCACCTCCCTGCTACCTCTGCTTCACTAAACCCTAAACAAGAATCCAACACCTTGACCCTCAGCTGGGAGGGAAGAAGCTCCTCAGCTGAAGGCAAGAAGACCCCTAAGAGAGAGGAGTGATCATGGAGACCATCAGGACCTGTTAGCTCTTTCCTCCAGACACATCCCATCTGTCTTGGGCTACAAACACAAGATGGTGCCAAAGATTCACTAAAGATCCTCATTTGATGTGTTTCTAAACAAAACCTTGTATTTCCCAAGGAAATCCTCACACCTCTTGCAGCTCTTGGGCTCCAGGTGATGCCTGCTCTTCCCCACTCATCTCAGTTCTGTTCTTCCAGCCTTCAAGTAGCTCAGCTCCTAAACTTGTCATCTGAAGGTAGAAAAACCACAAGTTAAAACCCAAGCAGTGCTCACAGCTGGTACTAAATGCCCAGCTGCTACTAAATTGCTCCTTGTGCTGCTAGTAGTGAATAAATCCCAGTTTTAGAAGCAAGGAGTAGGAGGGGATGTGGGGATCCACCCAGTGTGGCTCCAGTTCCCATCTTTCATCCTCCTGCTTCAAAGGGTGAGTGTCAAGTCAGCAAATGAGAGAACAAAACTCCACAAACCAGAGAGGAACAACCAGGAGGTTGATTAAAGCTCAAGGCCATCTCCAGACTGCTCTCCCAACATGGAGAACCCCAAGAGATTCTGATTCAGGCTTCAGGGCATCCTCCTTCCCCATGCTGCTGCAATGCCCACAGCTGATCTCAACCCAAGGAGATGTTTTGATCCATCAGGATTTATCACAGCCCCTCCACCTCCCAAATGAGGCTGGAAGTCCCTCCTGCCAGGCTCTGGAGCCAGCAGGACACTGACCTCCATGCTCCTCCTGGCAAGGAAGAGCTGTCTGGATAAAGACTCACACCTGGAGGAGTCTATCCCAGTAGCCCTTCCTTCAAATTCCTTATGCTTGGAAGAAAGTTGGAGCTGATTTTTATTTCTAAACAACCAAACAGCTCCCCACTGCCTGAGCTGGGCTGAGTGAGGTGGGAGATGAGCAGGGAGATGATGGGGAGATGGGAGATGGGGAAATGGGAGACTGGGAGATGGGAAATGGGGACATGGGAGATTGGGAGATTGGGAAATGGAAGATTGGGAAATGGGAGATGGGGAAATGGGAGATGGGAGATGGGAGATGGGAGATTGGGAGATTGGAAAATGGGAGATTGGAAAATGGGAGATTGGGAAATGGGAGGTGGGGAAATGGGAGATGGGGAAATGGGAAATGGGAGATGGGAAATGGGGAGATGGGAGATGGGGAGATTGGGAAATGGAAGATTGGGAAATGGGAGATGGGAAATGGGGAGATGGGAGATTGGGAGATGGGAAATGGGAGATGGGGAAATGGGAGATGGGAAATGGGAGATGGTAGATGGGGAGATGAGGAGATGGGAGGTTGGGAAATGGGAGATGGGAGATTGGGAGATGGGAAATGGGAGATGGGGAAATGGGAGATGGGGAAATGGGAGGTGGGGAAATGGGAGATGGGAGATTGGGAGATGGGAAATGGGGAGATGGGAGATGGGGAGATTGGGAAATGGAAGATTGGGAAATGGGAGATGGGAAATGGGGAGATGGGAGATGAGGAGATGAGGAGATGGGAGATTGGGAAATGGGAGATGAGAGATTGGGAGATGGGAGATGAGAGATTGGGAGATGGGAAATGGGAGATGGGGAAATGGGAGGTGGGAGATGGGAGAATGAAATCCAATTTCATCTGTACACACCACACCTGATCCCCAGAGCAAACAACACCCAGCACCCCCCTCATCCAGAGTGTTTGGGGAAGCACCTAAGATGCCTGATGTCTTTCTCACCCTCCTTTCTGTGCACTTTGCATCCCTTTCCAACAGAAGACAAAGAAGTTCCAGGTCTCTGCCAATCTCAGACCACTACAGCTCTGCTTCCCTGCCAGGCTTCAGGCAGAAGATGCCTCTGTGGGGATCCCACCCTGGCTACCAGAGAGGAAAGCTCTTGGGATCCTCTTTAAGGAGGATGATGTTGGTGAAACTCCCAGACCTCTTGCAGAAGAGATGGAGGGGATCCTCCCCATCCTCTTGCATGACTCCAGGATAATTTGGGGTTCAGTGTGACCTTGGAATCCTGGACTGGATCTCAAAGGCAAAACACACCTCTCCTCCCCACCCTCCTGCCAACCTTTGGTCATGAAGTTGATCCCTAGCTCTGCATTCCCAGCATTTTGCTTATTTTGCCTCCAAGCTGTGACTTTGAAGCCTTGAAGCTGCCCGTGTAAATCCTGTGCCAAGAGCACAACAAGAGTGACATTGTGTCCTGGTGTCCTCCTTCTGAGGCTGTGGCCTCAGCAGCCAAGATCTCTGTGGCCATGCCAAGACAGAAAAGACTCCCAAGAGGTTCTCACAAGGAGCAGACTGGCAAGCACCCAGCAGCACAGCTTTTTCCAGGCTCCATTGCACCTGCCTTTGGGAAGCCCTTACCTCCAAGGCACCCTAAAATCCCTTGGAGATGAAGGGTGCAGCTCTGCAGCTGGGTTTAACACTTGGTTGACCAAACCTCTCTGCTCTGCACCCCTCATTCCAGTCTCTTTTTTGGGGTTCAGCACCTGCCAGCTCCTGTCCCCTTGGCTGCTCCTGGCTCCATCCATCCCAGGGATCCCTGGAACAACTCAGAAGGGATTTCTCCAAACTGGAAACCCATCTCGTTTGATTATTGTTCTGCTTCTGTGGGACAGTGAGAAATATTTAGGAATGTGCTGAACAGGTCCCAAAAGCACAGAGGTGGGGGACAGACCTTCTGCCACCCCCCCAAAAGTGCCTGCCCTCAGCTGCATCCTTAGGGATAGGCTGGCATCCCTTCCTAGGAGAGCTGCTCACATCTTCAGGCTGTCCCACTCTATTCAGAGACTTTTCCCTCACAGCCAGAGGGAATAATTCCTCTTTTTGCTGACCAATAATTCCTCTTTTCACCCTTCAGACATCTTGGAGATGTGGGGCTGCTCCTGCACTCCCATGGGAGCATCCCCTCCATCATGTTTTAACACAAGGGTATGGACATAGCCCTGCTCACACCTGACTGAAAACCTTCTGTGCCTTTTCTTCTCCTCATCTCAGAAATCCAAGCTTCTCCAGGATCTGCCTGGCAATCCAGGAGCATCTCTCACCCATAGACAGGGGACAACCAAGCCCAAGGAAGGGAGAGCTTTTGGACAAGCAGCAAAGGAAGAGACCTCCCCAAGCACCCACCTGGCAAGCCCAAATTCTGGCTTCCTCAGTTCTCTCTGGCCACCAAGTTTTCAGCTGCCCTGGCTGCCAGGGATCTCAGCCCCTGGTAGTGATGTTGAACCATGCTGAAAATGGGATTTTCCCTGAGGGGAAGCAGTCCCAAATCAGCCCATAACTGCAGGTGCTCCCTATGGAACTTCCTCCAGAGGGATGGAGAATCCATCCAGTAAAATAAGGCTCAAGATCACTCTGAAAAAGGCAGAATCAGGCTGAAAATCTTCAGCAATAATTTAATTAAAATCAAAATATGGGTGGAGATGGTGTTGCAAGAAGACTTCTGATGTTGCCATGGTTCTGGTGAAGCTGAGAAGGAACACGGTGCTTCACCTCCTGAATTTCTCCAAGG
Source organism: Calypte anna (assembly GCF_003957555.1). NCBI lineage: Eukaryota > Metazoa > Chordata > Aves > Apodiformes > Trochilidae > Calypte > Calypte anna. The sequence goes on along the minus strand of NC_044266.1, from coordinate 5,866,591 downwards.
TTCCCTGACTGTCAAGTGCAAAGGAGTGGAAAGACTTTCAATCCACCTCCTAAAGACAAAGGATGAGCTGAGTGAGCTTGTCCTATCCACAGGAAAAGATCCAGACTGCCCTGGGATGAGGATGCCCAAAATCCCCAGGAAATGGTTGGGAAGGGACCGGTGGGGTCACATCTGGATCACAACTGAGCAGAGCTTGTCCAGATGGCTCAACTTTACCCCAGCTCCTCAAAACTAAATCCAGCCTTGCCTGCCCCATCCAGCAGCAGAAACTGCACCAAGACACAGTGGGTAAGGAGACAAATTCCTCAAACTGGGTATTTCCAGCAGGGATATCCCCAAGCAGGGCAGATCCTGGCCCCCAGAAGAACCTCGTTGTGCACTACATGGGCTGACACATCTCCAGGATCCTGTGCTTGGAGAGCACATCCTGTGCTGGGGACCTTTCCCAGGACCAGGGAGTGTCCCACATTGACCCTTTCCATCTGTCTGGAGAGGGGACAGAGTCAAAGTCCAGAGTTCTGTCCTGGATGTCAGCTTAAGGAACAAGTCATGGGCTACAGGAAAGCCTCTTGTCTTTCTTCTGAGCCTCGAGAGGATCTGGGGCTTCCTGGAACTTGCTCTTTCTGAGCCTCAGGAGGATTCAGGGCTTCCTGGAACTTGCTCTTGAGCAGGTAGCAGAAACAAGCATCCAACATGGAAAAGGAGTTCCTGGAGGACATCAAGGCTGAAATCCCTCAGGAATACTGATGCCATCCAGGAGAACCCCTCAGGGGAAATCAAAGCTTCCAAGCTACAAGAGGTTCAGAAGAGCTCCAGAGAAAAAAGATGCAACTTGAATTTGAAACAAAAAGCTTTGCTGCAGCTCAGCCCACAGGCACCAAGAACTGGAATGGGAAGGGAATGGTTCCTGATTCCACTCCTGTGGATACAGGAGGTGTGGGAGCTCCCTAACTGCTTCCCCAAGCACCAAGGAGTTGGGATAGGAGCTGGAAAAGGGAATGCTGCTGGGACACTGTGTTAATCTGCACCTCCAAGCAAGGGGTCATTTACTCACACCCAGAATTTTTTCCTTCTTTTCCCCTCTTTTTAGAAACTGGGAAATGTTCCTAATTCCATTTCTTGTACTAAACAAAGCAGCATGAAGTTTAGGTCAATCATCATTTTATTTTACTCATCAATATGCAGAGAGAAAAGCAGCTGGAATTAAACAAAAGCAAACCACATTTTTCCCATTCCTTACTTACTTTCTGGTGAAGTCCCTCACTCTCCAGCTGTTCCCTCTGTTTGGTTTGGATGTGGGCTTCTCCCAGAAAGGATTCCAGCTCTTCACTGCACTCCACCAAATCCTCCTGCTCCTGCTCCAGCTTTTGCAGGTTGTGAAGGAGCTGAGAATTCCTTCCCTCCACGTTTCCAGTCCCTTCCTGGCACCTACACACAAAAGACCAACAGCATCAAGGCTGGAAGTGCTGGAGGGATGGGATGGGATGGGATGGGATGGGATGGGATGGGATGGGATGGGATGGGATGGGGTGGGATGGGGTGGGATGGGATCCAGAAGGACCCTGGCAGGCCGGAGGAGTGGATTTATGCAAACTGCATGAAGTTCAAGGAGGCCAAGTGGAAGGTTCTGCTCCTGGGTCAGGGCAACCTCATGCATGGAGACAGATTGGGAGGAGAAAAAATTGAAGGAAGCCCCTGAGAAGAAGGATTCGGGGGGGCTGGGGGGTGGACCAGAAGCTCCATCAATGCCCAGGTTCTGGGCTGCATCAAAAGCAGCACAGACAGAGGTCAAGAGAGGGGATTCTCCCCCTCTGCTCTGTGGGACCCCATCTGGGGTCCTGTGTCCAGTTCTGGAGGCCCCAACACCAGAAGGACACGGAGCTCCTGGAAGGTGTCCAGAGGAGCCACTGGAATGCTCAGAGGGCTGAGCAGCTCCCTGGGAAGCCAGGCTGAGGGATTGGGGTTGTTCAGCCTGGAGAAGAGGAGGCTCCCAGGTGAGCTCAGAGCAACCTTCCAATATCTGAAGGGGCTGCAAGAAAGCTGGGGGAGGGCTTTGGACATGGGGGGGTTGGGAGAGGACAAGGGAAATGGGTTAAAACTTGGAGAGGGGAGATTTAGGCTGGAATTTAGGAAGAAATGCTCTGCTCTGGAGCCAGGAGGAGAGAGTTGGGGGTGTTGAGGCTGGAGAAGAGAAGGCTGCAATGGGGAGACCTTAGAGCACTTTCCAGTGCCTGAAGGGGCTCCAGGAAAGCTGGGGAGGGACTTGGGACAAGGGCCTGGAGGGATGGGATGAGGGGGAATGGCTTGGAACTGGGAGAGGGAGGGGAGATTGAGGTTGGAGATGGGGCAGAAATTGTTTGGGGTGAGGGTGCTGAGCCCCTGGCCCAGGTTTCCCAGAGAAGCTGTGGCTGCCCCATCCCTGGCAGTGCTGAAGGTTGGATGGGGCTTGGAGCACCCTGGGCTGGTGGGAGGTGTCCCTGAGCATGGATCAGGGTTGGAATTGGATGAGCTTTAAGGTCCCTTCCAACCCAAACCATTTTAGGATTCTATGATTCTGGAGTAAATGCATTGACATGTACCCAAAACTCCCTTCTCACTGCTGAGGGAGAACCAAGGTGTTTTACACCATGGAATATTTCTGTCCTGCTGATTTCAGGTGTCACATCCAGCATGAGCTGTGCCTGCTCTTATTTCAGTGGGGATGCATGGGAGCTCCACACAAGGATGATGAAGGGCTGGGGAGAAAACTGCTCAGGGACAAGGATGCCAATAGCAGAGGCAATGGGAAATTCAGCTGCTTGAAGTGCAGGAACAGCCTTGGGCATTTGTAGGGAAAAAGAGGCAGAGGGATGGGATCAGAGCCCCTTTCCTCCTTGAACCTGCCAGGAGAGGCTCAGCAGCAGCTTTCTGAGCTGGCCAGAGGACAACAAAGCTTTGACTTTCCTTAAAAACACCAGTTTGCATATTTAGAAGCCTGAAAGCCCAATGTTTTGGTGTGCCTCTGGACTGCAACCAAAGGCAGAGAAAAAATCTTCCCAGCAAGAGAATAATTTTGAACACAAGACTCCTGTTTGCAGAGAGCCAAAAATGCCCAAGCTTGTTCTTTTGGGAAAGCAACAAAAAGTGCCAGAAAACAGCCTGGGTTCTTGACACCAAGGGCTACAGACCCACCCAGGACTCCATTAATTTCTGAGCTGGGAGCAGAGGAACAAATCTGGTCCCAGAAAGTATCCTAAATAACCCAATAATTAAATGCACTCTGCAAGACAGAACACCAGCAACCCAAGGACCAGATAAACCATGAAACCAGATAAACCCCAATGAAAATGCAACAGAAGGAGGATTTCTGCTCACTTTTTATGAAGTGTTTCACTACTCTGATGTCTTTCATCTTGATCTGAGACAGCTTTGCTTGCAACTTGGTCTCTCCCATCTTTTGTGGCCTGGGACTGAAAAGGAAAAGGCAGCACATGATGAGGACTGAAATCTTAGCACCAAGTGATTCCTAAAAACCAAAACAACCTCTGATAAATAAACAAGACAGCCAGAAAACACAAGCTACATCTTTATCTATTATCTATATCTATCTACACATCTTCATCTTTATCTATTTATACTTTCCCTGCATTAACTAATCCACTGGCTGTAGGAGAAACCCCCCTCAAGACCCAGAATACTTTGAAGGAATTAGTGGGATTAATTTACACCAACAGATATTGTGTTTATCACCCCCAGCACAACCCCTCCCTGGCTCCTGCACTCACACAGACTTAGGAAGAAGCAGAGGAGTTTTTCTAAGCTCCAAGTCAGGCACCTTCATGGGGCTGAAATGCAGAATCATAGAATCATAGAAACCTTGGGGTTGGAAGGGACCTCGAAAGATCATCTAGTCCAACCCCCCCTGCCAGAGCAGGGCCACCTAGAGCACTTCGCATAGGAACGTGTCCAGGGGGGTGTGGAGAGATTTAGTATGGAGGCATGGCTCACAGAACGTGGCCATGCGACAGATGAGCAGAGACTGGTAAGAACTCATTATATCTAACAGAACCCAGTAATACCATGATCTTTGCAGACAAAGAGTCTGACTAAGCATTGATAAGAGTATAGCAGATCATAAGCATAGATGACAGCTTAGCAGGTCATAAGCATGAACAGGAATATAGCAAGGTAAAAGATAAGAGGATGTCCACCATTGTTTTCAAGATGAAGTAACAGCTAACCAATGAATGAGCTCAGGCCCTGGAATATGCATCAGCTAATTACGGAGCATATAAAAGATCACGTCTGGAAAATAAAGTTGGAGACATATCCTCAAACACGTGTATGTGTCGTTTGTCCCCCGCCGTCCACGACAGGCGGGTTTTGAATGTCTCCAGTGAAGGAGACTCCACGACCCCCCTGGGCAGCCTGTTCCAGGGCTCTGTCACCCTTACAGGAAAAAAATGTTTTCGAATATTCAACTTGAACCTCCTGTGCTCCAATTTACACCCATTACCCCTTGTCCTATCACTGGTCACCACTGAGAAGAGCCTAACTCCATCTCCCTGACACTCACCCCTTACATATTTGAACACATTGATGAGGTCACCCCTCAGTCTCCTTTTCTCCAAACTAAAGAGACCCAGCTCCCTCAGCCTTTCCTCATAAGGGAGATGTTCCACTCCCTTCATCATCTTAGTAGCTCTGCGCTGGACTCTTTCAAGCACTTCCCTGTCCTTCTTGAACTGAGGGGCCCAGAACTGGACACAATACTCCAGGTGCGGCCTCACCAATGCAGAATAGAGGGGGAGGAGAACCTCTCTTGACCTACTAACCACACCCTTTCTAATGCACCCCAGGATGCCATTGGCCTTCTTGGCCACAAGGGCACATTGCTGGCTCATGGTCATCCTCTTGTCTACCAGGACCCCCAGGTCTCTTTCAGAGAGAGGCCTTGTGGCTCAGTTTGCTTCCCAGAAAATAAAAATATGAAGCCCTCCAAGATACCTGCAGTGAGGGTGCTGGGATTGCCTCAGGCTCAGCTGGAGCAGGCAGGGGAATTCCTGGCTTCTCACTCTTCTGGTACTCACAGATCTCCTCTTTGAGCTGCTCAACCTTCAGAGAAGGAAAACATTTGGTTTTTTCTTGTTGCTGGATGTTCAGCTTCCTGGCTTAGAAACTTCAGATCCCCCTCAAAGTTCCTGTAATTGACTTAACAAAGCCCCCACAAAATGAAAAAGTTTCTGTCTTCTACTGAGCAAATCATCAGAGCCACATTCAAAAGCCAGAAAGGGACCAAAACGTGACCATAAATGAAAAAACTGTGTCAAAAAAACAGCTCCTTTGGGGGTTTAGACTGAACATTCACTGGTTTTAATGACAGCCCCCAAGGGGGGGTTGAAGTGTTGCTCACTCTGCTCACCCTCCTGGTTCTGTGGGGATCCTGTGTGGAGAGAGGAAAATCTGTACAATCCCAGGGCTCTGGGCTGGGAGCCCTAAAGGAGGTGCTGGGAGCCCTAAAAGGTACTGGGAGCCCTAAAGGAGGTGCTGGGAGCCCTAAAAGGTGCTGGGAGCCCTAAAGGAGGTGGTGGGAGCCCTAAGGGAGGTGCTGGGAGCCCTAAAAGGTGCTGAGAGCCCTAAAGGAGGTGCTGGGAGTCCTAAAAGGTCCTGGGAGCCCTAAAGGAGATGCTGGGAGCCCTATAAGGTCCTGGGAGCCCTAAGGGAGGTACTGAGAGCCCTAAAGGAGGTGTTGGGAGCCCTAAAAGGTGCTGGGACCCCTAAAGGAGGTGGTGGGAGCCCTAAAAGGTGCTGGGAGCCCTAAGGGAGATGCTGGGAGCCCTAAAGGAGGTGCTGGGAGCCCTAAAAGGTGCTGGGAGCCCTAAGGGAGATGCTGGGAGCCCTAAAGGAGGTGCTGGGAGCCCTAAAAGGTGCTGGGAGCCCTAAGGGAGGTGCTGGGAGCCCTAAAGGGTGCTCAGCCCCTTCGGGGTAGCCCCCAGCTCCTCATGCACAGAAGGATGCTACAAGATGCAGATCTGTTCAGCACTGCAGGAGCAGCTTTCAAACACTCTCTGGACACTGATCCTGCCTCTTTCCCAAACTGTATTTCTGCCTGAGCCAGAGGAAACCTCACTGTAGGAGAGAGGGAGAAGAAGAGAAGAAAGAGAAGAGAAAGAAGAGAAGAGAAGAAAGAGAAGAGAAGAGAAGAAGAGAAGAGAAGAGAAGAGAAGAGAAGAGAAGAGAAAGAGAAGAGAAGAGAAGAGAAGAGAAGAGAAGAGAAGAGAAGAGAAGAGAGAGAAGAGAAGAGAAGAGAAAGAGAAGAGAAGAGAAGAGAAGAGAAGAGAAGAGAAGAGAAGAGAAGAGAAGAGAAGAGAAGAGAAGAGAAGAGAAGAGAAGAGAAGAGAAGAGAAGAGAAGAGAAGAGAAGAGAAGAGAAGAGAAGAGAAGAGAAGAGAAGAGAAGAGAAGAGAAGAGAAGAGAAGAGAAGAAGAGAGCAGGATGTGAGGAGGAGCAGGGCAGATCAGGGGATGGGCACTTACCAGGCTGAGGAATGCTTTTCTTTCCAGATCCAGGGCTTGGACCCTTGCTCTCAGCACCAGAATTTCCTTGTCCAGTTTGCTGCTGGGTTCCATGGCCTCCTGGGGCTGCAGAGGAGAGAAAAAGAAGGGTCACCAATACCCACTTGGACCCTGACCTCCTCCTCCAAGCTCAGCCTGGGGTTCCCACCTGAGTAAGGTTTTTGTAACTTACACAGAGGTGTAAGTGTGGCAGCACAAAGGGAGAGCCCCTGATGGAAGGCAACTCATTTTTTTTACTTACAGAGTAGAGATTGATGTTTCTGGAGAGCCTGTGTTGGTCACAGGAGTCCCTCTGGAGTTATCCCAGGGATTGAGTTGACTTTGTAGGGGAAAATGCCTCTCCCTGGGTTTCACAAACAACAGTGCTAAGCTTGAAAACCAACCAGGCTTCTTATTTTCATCCTAAAATGCAGGATTTGCTGCAAGCAGAAAGACAATCAGAGCTCATGCAGCTGTGTTCTGCTGGCATTGATGTTGACCAAAGGGCCAGGACAGGGAAATGCTGGTTGTGTGCCAAGCCTCCAAGCCTAAATCAATAAACACATGCAACCATCCCAGCAGTTACTGCAGGCTCTCTGGGATCTCAAGAGCAACAAATAGGAAAAAAAATGTTGGTGTGAGAAGCACACTGACAGAAATGTGTCCACATACACCCTGGCATCCAAATCAGTGTTGGGCCCAGTTCTGTTTAATATCTTTATCAACGACTTAGACGAAGGGATTGAGTCCATCATCAGCAAATTCACAGATGACACCAAGCTGGGGGGAGTGTGGATCAGCTGGAAGGCAGGAGGGCTCTGCAGAGGGACCTGGAGAGACTGGAGAGTTGGGATGATCCCAAGGGGATGAGGTTCAACATTCCAAGTGCCGGGTCCTGCACTTTGGCCACAACAACCCCATGGGGAGCTCCAGGCTTGGGCACAGAGTGGTTGGAGAAAGGGAGCTGGGAGTCCTGGATTGCCAGGAAGGTGACCATGAGCCAGCAGTGTGCCCAGGTGGCCAAGAAGGCCAATGGCATCCTGGGCTGGCTCAGGAACAGCGTGGCCAGCAGGTCCAGGGAAGGGATTCTGCCCCTGTGCTCAGCTCTGGGGAGGCCACAGCTTGAGTCCTGTGTCCAGTTCTGGGCCCCTCAGCCCCTCAGGAAGGAGCTTGAGGTGCTGGAGCAGGTCCAGAGAAGAGCAAGGAGGCTGTGAAGGGATCCAGCAGAATTGCTGTGAGGAAGGGCTGAGGGAGCTGGGGGTGTTGAGGCTGGAGAAGAGGAGGCTCAGGGGAGACCTCATCACTCTCTGCAACTCCCTGAAAGGAGGTTGGAGCCAGGGGGGCGTTGGGCTCTTTTCCCAGGCAACTCTCAGCAAGACAAGAGGGCAGGGTCTCAAGTTGTGCCAGGGGAGGTTTAGGTTGGAGATGAGAAAGAATTTCTTTCTGGAGAGGGTGATCAGGCATTGGAATGGGCTGCCCAGGGAAGTAGTGGATTCTCCGTGTCTGGAGAGATTTCCAAAGAGCCTGGATGTGGCACTGAGTGCCATGGGCTGGGAACCACGGGGGGAGTGGAGCAAGGGTTGGACTTGATGAGCTCTGAGCTCCCTTCCAACCCAGCCAATTCTATGATTCTATGATTTCCTGATGCTCAGGACTTGGTTCCCATCAATATTTTGGACCTGGGCTCTAGAGATGGGAATGTTTGTGCATTCCAGAGCCCAGGAAGCATTTCCCCACATTTCCCCACATCTAGAGCAGAGGTGACTACACAAGGTTTGTAGCCTGGCTTTTTGCATTAGGGAGGATGCACCCAGAAAAAAAAAATAATAATAATAATAAAAATAATCAGTTCTGCTCCAGCAGCCTGAGTAAAAGCTGCATTCATTCCTGGGACAGACAGAAAGGGCCCCAGACCTCTAGATGAAGAGTGAAACAAGTACAGACCAGAGCACTGGAGAAGAAGAGAGGCCAAGTGTTCCAGTAAACAGAATTAAAAGAGCAATTAACCTTCTTAACACTGCTGGGACTCTAATGATTCTCTGAACCAAGTGGGATGCTCCCCCAACCAACAGAGTGTTGGATCAACAGGTTCTGCTTCACCAGCATGGACAGCAGTGACATCACCAGGGGAGGAAAATAAAATAAAAAAAGAGCTTTAGAGAAATGGCTTTCCCAGAAAAGAGATTTCCCATCTTTCAGATTTAAAAACACAGAAAAAAACCCAGTGTATTCTTTGCAGTGAGGTTGTGTTTGATTAGCAAGGAGTATTCTTCAGCTTCTACTGTGGTTTTCCTTTCATTAGTCTCATTCCTCTGAACAGCTGCATGAAAATGGGTAGAATCAGGTTATTTAGAGCCCTGTTTATCAACCAGGGCACTCTGGCACCACTCACCCAAAGAATTCAAGCAAACTTCACCTTTTTCTCCATGCACAAACATCTCTGAGCTGCCAATCAAGTCAGGCTGTGGAGTTTATTCACTGAACTCAATCTGTAAGCAGAGGTTTCCTTAACTTCCATGCTGTAGCTCAACAGCTAGAAGGCAAAGGAAGAGTTTTAACCTCCTGGAGAATGTTTTCTTTTTAATTAATGGTTTTTCAGTCATCTGAACTCAAATACTGGATGATCAGGGAAGATCTCCAGACTGGCTACATCACAAACTCATCAACATTGGTTCTGTTAAAATTAATCCTCTTCACTATTGCTTCACTTGAGCAAACCCAGGGTAAATATACAAGTTGCAGCGCTACAGGCTGGGGACAGAGTGGCTGGAGAGCAGCCAGGCAGAAAGGGACCTGGGAGTCTGGATTGACAAGAAACTGAACATGAGCCAGCAGTGTGCCCAGGTGGCCAAGAAGGCCAATGGCATCCTGGGCTGGCTCAGGAACAGCGTGGCCAGCAGGTCCAGGGAAGGGATTCTGCCCCTGTGCTCAGCTCTGGGGAGGCCACAGCTTGAGTCCTGTGTCCAGTTCTGGGCCCCTCAGTTTAAGAAGGATGTAGAGGTCCTGGAACAGGTCCAAAGGAGGGCAACCAGGCTGGTGAAGGGACTCGAGCACAGACCCTATGAGGAGAGGCTGAGAGAGCTGGGGGTGTTCAGCCTGAAGAAGAGGAGGCTCAGGGGAGACCTCATTGCTGTCTACAACTCCCTGAAAGGAGGCTGTAGCGAGGTGGGAACTGGACTCTTTTCACAGACGACCTTCAACAAGACAAGAGGACACAGTCTTAAGTTGTGCCAGGGGAGGTTTAGGTTAGATATTAGAAAGAATTTCTTCACGGAGAGGGTGATCAGGCTATGGAATGGACTGCCTGGTGAGGTGGTAGATTCTCCGTCCCTGGAGACATTTAAAAAAAGACTGGATGTGGCACTCAGTGCCATGGTCTAGCAACTGCTCCGGTGGGTCAAGGGTTGGACTAGATGATCTCTGAGGTCCCTTCCAACCCAGCTAATTCTATGATTCTATGATTCTAAGTGTGAAAGCTATTAAATAAATCAATTTTAGCATGAAGAACCCACAGTCACCTCTCTGGGAGGAACTTTACTTCAAAATGTACCTCAAAGACAAACTTTTCCCTTTTTCCAGCCAGGCAAAGCATCTCTGGAGCTGCCTGAATTCCAGTCCTGATCTCCCCCTCCAGTCTCTCCAGCAGCATCCTTCTTTGCTGGGATTTGCCATGGGATTTTTTTTTTTCTATCATTCCCAGGAGCTCTTTCCCATGCTCCCTGTTCCAGCATCTTCCTCGACCTCCTTCAGCCAAGTATTTGCAAAACAAAACTTTTTGTGAGCAGAGGAACAAAGAAAAATCCTCCCAGATCTCTGCCCTGGCTCCTCTAAACACTCCCCACCACCACAGCCCTGGAGCTCATAAAAAAATAATAAAAAATTTACTTTCTTCTTCTTTTCCCATCTCCCCTTCTGCCTCCCATCCCCTCTCATTCCCTCAGCCCTGTTCCTTCTGTCCTGATGTTCCTGAGCAATCCCAAAATTCCTTCCAAACCAGCAATAGGATCTGCTGTATCCAGACTGAGCTCTCCTGCCTCCAGTTCCAGTTTATTAATAACCATTTATAACCATTAATAACCATTTCCTTCTCCCCAGCAGCCCCATTTCACCAACCTGATTAACCTCAACCCTTTAAATCCTTCAGCCAGCTTGGTGGGAGCTAAATGGATTAAGCAGGAGAAAAACCAAGCAAGCAGCCACATAAACATTTCCTTTGGAAGAAAAGCCCCAGAACACAAGATCCCTCCCACCAAGAACATCCAGGTTTTCCCAAGGACTCCCTGGCAGGGAGGTGAAGCTGGGAAGAGTTGCTCTTTTCCACTAGGATGTGTTGGATGTGGTAGGGAAGGTGTTTGAGATACTCCTGAGAAATCAGTGGGGTTTTCCAAGCAGGGATCTGTGTAACCCAGACTCTCCTCACCCTCCCAAATCCTTTTCCTCATCAGCCTCTGGGAAAACTTCTGGGTCTTTTCACCCCAAACTAAACTGCCCAGGACTTCAACCTGTCAGGGTGGGAGCCACCATGGGAGTTCAGAGCATTGGTCCTAAAAGGAGGTGGTTGGTTGATTTCTGGCCATACAGCAGGGCAGCTTTCAGCTGATTTTAGCAGCACTTTGGCAAAACTGGGAGGAAAGTGCAAGGCAGGGGGAAGGCAAAGGGGACTTTTCAGTCGAGGACAAGCTGTGGGCTCCTCTTAATGCAGCTGGAGCAAGCAGGCAGCTCTTTTTAAACACCAAAACAGAGGATTTTTCTCTCCTTCAGGCAGGCAAGGTCCAAACCAGCCATGTTTGACCTCTTCATTGGACAAGCTGTGATTTAGAACCAGGAGGGATAACCAATGGATTAAGCAAGAGAGAAAGCAAGCAAGCAACCACATAAACATTTTCTTTGGAAGAAAAGCCCCAGAACACAAGGTCCCTCCCACCAAAACATCCAGATTTTCCCAAGGACTCTCTGGCAGGGAGGGAAATCTGAATATCTTCCTCATGGAAGTGATGCAAAAATCCCTGGTGGAGATGAGGGACCTGGAAACCCCGTGGTTTGGTCAGAGAGCAGAGTGAGGAGCCAAAAAGAGCCTGAAACAGTTGGAGAAAAAACACCTTGAGGGCACAAAGGGACCCTGAGCAGCACTCCTGACCCTTGGCTCCAAAACCAGCCATAAACCTGGCCTAAGAGCTGCTTCTGCTAGCACAAACCTCTTGTTTGAAGGTCTCCTGCAGGATTAAAGGAGAAAAAAGAAATCCTTTTAGAATTAAACACTCAATTCTTCACTGTTTATCCCCAGATTCGAGTTGGGAAGGCAACAACTTCAAGATTCAGTGGCCTCCAAGGCAACTGGATGACAACGACATTGCCAAGAGAAGTTGGTAGGCAACAAAGAGTTGTGAAAAAGAACCTCTCGTTTGCATGGCTGGAAATTATCCTGGCAGAAGAAAATGAGGAAATTTTGGTCTCCTGTGTGGCCAGGGCAGCAAAGCCTGAGCTGGATCCAACAGCTTGTTAAGCTAAGGAAGATTTTTTCAAACCCTCCCTCTGTAATTCATATTCAAAAGAAAACAAACAAGTTCTGCCTCCAGTTTCTAGCCCAAACCTCATTAGAAAGGTTTCCAAGTGCTGCAGGATGAAAGCTGGGGGGTTTGGATGGAGGAAGGAGGGATCTTCCCTTTCCCTGCTCACTGGGGCCAGACACTGAGGTTAAGCAGAGCAAATATTCCTTATTTTCTTACACAGGACACATGCACAGCTCTGGACAAGTCTGTTCCTCCTCTCCCACCCCCTGCTTTATCAGAGGCCCTGGTGCCATCACATCCTAAGGCCCAAATCAATCCCATCTTTCCACTCTGCATCCTGCAGCCCTAGGGATGGAAAACACCCCGAGGTTTCCCAACCCCCCTGTCCTCCTGGTTCTAAATCACAGCTTGTCCAATGAAGAGGTCAACCATGGCTGGTTTGGACCTTGCCTGCCTGAAGGAGAGAAAAATCCTCTGTTTTGGTGTTTAAAAAGAGCTGCCTGCTTGCTCCAGCTGCATTAAGAGGAGCCCACAGCTTGTCCTCGACTGAAAAGTCCCCTTTGCCTTCCCCCTGCCTTGCACTTTCCTCCCAGTTTTGCCAAAGTGCTGCTAAAATCAGCTGAAAGCTGCCCTGCTGTATGGCCAGAAATCAACCAACCACCTCCTTTTAGGACCAATGCTCTGAACTCCCATGGTGGCTCCCACCCTGACAGGTTGAAGTCCTGGGCAGTTTAGTTTGGGGTGAAAAGACCCAGAAGTTTTCCCAGAGGCTGATGAGGAAAAGGATTTGGGAGGATGAGGAGAGTCTGGGTTACACAGATCCCTGCTTGGAAAACCCCACTGATTTCTCAGGAGTATCTCAAACACTTTCCCTACCACATCCAACACATCCTAGTGGAAAAGAGCAACTCTTCCCAGCTTCACCTCCCTGCCAGGGAGTCCTTGGGAAAACCTGGATGTTCTTGGTGGGAGGGATCTTGTGTTCTGGGGCTTTTCTTCCAAAGGAAATGTTTATGTGGCTGCTTGCTTGGTTTTTCTCCTGCTTAATCCATTTAGCTCCCACCAAGCTGGCTGAAGGATTAAAAGGGTTGAGGTTAATCAGGTTGGTGAAATGGGGCTGCTGGGGAGAAGGAAATGGTTATTAATGGTTATAAATGGTTATTAATAAACTGGAACTGGAGGCAGGAGAGCTCAGTCTGGATGCAGCAGATCCTATTGCTGGTTTGGCAGGAAAAGGAGTGGATGTGAGCAGGAATATTGGACAGGTTCTGTCACTGCTGTGTTCCCACCATCACCAGTTTCCTGCACCACTTCTGCACTGGTTTCTTTGGAAACCAGTTTGGCATTGGCAAGGTTTCCCATGCCAGGAATTTCCTGGGGAATACACAGCTCCCTGCTCTCCTCACACCCAGACCAAAACCCCCATCCTCTCTCCACACCCACACCAAAACCCCCATCCTCTCCCCACACTGGCTCTGTTGGAGCAGGACCCTTGATCTAAAAACAAGTTCAGGCCATGACTCTATTATTTCTGTTTCATTTAGACATTAATTCTTTTGTTTGATTATGGCTAATGGGAGGCAAGCCCCCAGCAGCTTTGGGTTTTACTGCCATTTAGGGTTTTTTTTTTCAGAAAGGCTTTTGGTGATGCAGAGCAGGAGATATTGACCTGGCCTCCCAAAACACTGAGCCACATTCAGCAAGAACCATCAGAAAGTGATTATGAGCTGCCCCAGGGAGAGGGAAAAATTCACTCTGGGCAGAGGTATCAAATGAGGGAAATCAGATCAATAGCCCAACACACACCCAGCACAGGCTGCTCTCTGCTCTGCCCCTTTGAGCCTGGGCCAGGCAAGATGTCAGTGTGTAAGAAGCCACTTTTTGCCATCACAAACAGCTTTTAGCAGCTTGGAGCCAGCAGTCCCTGAACTTCACCTTCTGAGCTGTTGGGTTGTTTTTGCATGAGGGAGATTGCTGAGCACTGAGAGCCCATCCCAAGGGATCATCCTGCCTTTCCCTTCCTCGTGGGAGGGACCTGGGAGTCTGGATTGCCAGGAAGGTGACCATGAGCCAGCAGTGTGCCCAGGTGGCCAAGAAGGCCAATGGCATCCTGGGCTGGCTCAGGAACAGCGTGGCCAGCAGGTCCAGGGAAGGGATTCTGCCCCTGTGCTCAGCTCTGGGGAGGCCACAGCTTGAGTCCTGTGTCCAGTTCTGGGCCCCTCAGCCCCTGAGGAAGGAGCTTGAGGTGCTGGAGCAGGTCCAGAGAAGAGCAAGGAGGCTGTGAAGGGATCCAGCAGAATTGCTGTGAGGAAGGGCTGAGGGAGCTGGGGGTGTTGAGGCTGGAGAAGAGGAGGCTCAGGGGAGACCTCATCACTCTCTGCAACTCCCTGAAAGGAGGTTGGAGCCAGGGGGGGGTTGGGCTCTTTTCCCAGGCAACTCTCAGCAAGACAAGAGGGCAGGGTCTCAAGTTGTGCCAGGGGAGGTTTAGGTTGGAGATGAGAAAGAATTTCTTTCTGGAGAGGGTGATCAGGCATTGGAATGGGCTGCCCAGGGAAGTAGTGGATTCTCCGTGTCTGGAGAGATTTCCAAAGAGCCTGGATGTGGCACTGAGTGCCATGGGCTGGGAACCACGGGGGGAGTGGAGCAAGGGTTGGACTTGATGAGCTCTGAGCTCCCTTCCAACCCAGCCCATTGTAGGATTCTGTGATCTCTGGGATTCCCAAACTCAACCTACAAGCAGGATCAGGACAGACCCTGTCCCCTTTCACCTCTCAGGGCTCTCCCTGGCACACCAGGCTTGAACCAGCCCCTGTCCTCCCCTTCCCTTCCCCAGCTCAGCCTCCCAGAAGCTCTCTCCCACCATCCTCCCTTCTTCCCACATTTTTATTTCACACCCCCAGGCTCTGGTTTCCCCCAGGCCCTTCTCCAGCCTGACCTGCAGCAGCTTCTCCCTCCTGAAGACAAAACTTAGAAGGGAAGCAAGAGCCAGAGGAGAACCCCAATTTCTAACTCAAGATCTCCAGCCTGCCCTACACCCCACAGGGCTCAGGAGACATCCCTGGGGTGGTTTGCACAAATCCTGGTGAACAGCAGGGAACAACCCAAGTGATGTGGCTTGGAACCCTGCAGCAGAGGAAGACCCAGAGCAGGCAGAGGTTTAACAGAAATCCCTGAAAATTCAGCAGGTGAAGCAGGAGGTCTGGGCTGGAGATGGGCACTGGGGTTTTGGGGAAGTGGTTGAACCTGTGAAGCCACCAATAGGGTCAAAAAGAGGCTTAAAAAGCAAAGCCTGACAGTGGCACCCCACAGGAAACCTCTCCAGAAAGCTGCACAGAACCACCAAGCAGTCCAGAACCACCAGAACCCTCTGTGTGTTACAGCCAGAAACCCCCAAGGGACAGGGATTTGTTTCCATCTGAGTGTCATTCATCCCTCAACCGCCATAGGAACCCTCAACAAAACTGGGAAAACACCAGAGGCAGAGCCACTGCAAGGAAATAAACGCCGAGGCAGCTTTTTTTGCTGTCATTCTCCTGCCACCTCGTGGGCAAGAGAGGAAACACCAATAATAAAGATTTCTGCCACAGGGATGCTCGTTACTCACTCAAACCCTGGCATTTCAACACCACTCGCTGGCTTTAGGAGCCCAGAGGACTCAGATGTTCAGGCAGGGCTTAAAACATTTCTGTCTCTGGAAAGTGACTCCACCAAAAGTGCTCTTGACACCCCCAAGACAGAGACTGGAAGCTGCAATCCGTGTCCTGAAAATTCTTGTTTGCTGCCCCCCAGAAAATGGAGAATAACAAATAGAATCCTAGAATGGGCTGGGTTGGAAGGGAGCTCAGAGCTCATCAAGTCCAACCCTTGCTCCACTCCCCCCGTGGTTCCCAGCCCATGGCACTCAGTGCCACATCCAGGCTCTTTGGAAAGATCTCCAGACACGGAGAATCCACTACTTCCCTGGGCAGCCCATTCCAATGCCTGATCACCCTCTCCAGAAAGAAATTCTTTCTCATCTCCAACCTAAACCTCCCCTGGCACAACTTGAGACCCTGCCCTCTTGTCTTGCTGAGAGTTGCCTGGGAAAAGAGCCCAACCCCCCCTGGCTCCAACCTCCTTTCAGGGAGTTGGAGAGAGTGATGAGGTCTCCCCTGAGCCTCCTCTTCTCCAGCCTCAACACCCCCAGCTCCCTCAGCCCTTCCTCACAGCAATTCTGCTGGATCCCTTCACAGCCTCCTTGCTCTTCTCTGGACCTGCTCCAGCACCTCAAGCTCCTTCCTGAGGGGCTGAGGGGCCCAGAACTGGACACAGGACTCAAGCTGTGGCCTCCCCAGAGCTGAGCACAGGGGCAGAATCCCTTCCCTGGACCTGCTGGCCACGCTGTTCCTGAGCCAGCCCAGGATGCCATTGGCCTTCTTGGCCACCTGGGCACAAATAAAAATATAAAAATAAATTGTTTGGACTGCACCATCACCTGGTCTTGCCTTTGGTCCAGAATAATGAGCACCAAAAAAGGAGGAGTTAGTGAGGAAGAGTGTGGCCTGGTTTGGGCCAGGATAAAGGGGATTTTCTGTCTAATTTTGCTTTCAGCTCAGTCTCTCAGAAGGAGCTGCACTGCTGAAATGAACAGCAAGGTTCTCAGTGGCAGCTGCTGGGACTGATCCCACTCCATGGTTATAGTTACTGCTGGAGAATGGGCTGCAGAACCAAAGCACTGCTCGGCTCTGAGGAACATTTTGCCCTCCAGAAGGAGAAAAGGAGTCAAGAGCTATCACCTGAAACCCTCCTTTGGGGAGGAAGGGACAAGAGAAATGACCAAAATTGACCAAACAGAGTGTTCCATCCCATACACCTCATACTCAGGATAAATGTGAGGTATCACCAGGCTCAAACCCCTTCCTGCTTCCCCTTCTTCCCCTCTCCCTGGTTGCTTCCCATACACCACTCCCTGTTACTCCAGCTCCTTGGCCCATGATTTGGAGGGAAAGGAAAACCCTGCAGCTCAAAGCTGAGCTGTTCACTTTCTATTTCATTTTCACTCGTGGGAACATCCTGTTCCTCACATTCCCCACAGACATGACCCCCCTGCTTCCCACCAGAAAACAAGGAAACCTGGCTGGAGTGTCTTCCCAGCTTCTCCTTGGGCACAGGGAGGGCTCTGAGCCACCTCAAGCATCTTCTTTGTGCCCCCTGGGGATATTAAAATCCTGACGGAAAGGTCTGCAGAGGGGGGGAAGAAAGGCACAGGGGGCTCCTCAGCACCCACGGGTGCTCCTCAGTGCCCCACGGTGAGGAGCGGGGCAAGGAGAAAATGGCTTCTTGGCCACCAAGTGTGTGACCACCTGCAGGAAGTGGGCTTAGAAACCAAAGGGGGGCTCTAACCCCTCCTCGGGGCCCCACTCCTTGTGACCCAACTGGGCCTGGACGGACCCCAGCAGAACCAACCCCCCCCCTCCCATCACCGGCCCGGCCACCCCCGACGCCATGGGTCGGGGGTGCGGGAAAACCCCACGTTGGGCGCCGCGCCCTCCGTCAGGCCACGCCCCCAATTATTGAGGCCACGCCCCCTTCGTGTGATAGTCTGTGTCACGTCCTCTTTGTTTGGCCACGCCCCCTAGGTGGGGGACACGCCATGTATGGCCACGCCCCCTGCCCAAGCCCCGCCCCCCTGCGTGGCGGATGGCAGGAGCGGTGTCCCCGCTCCGTGTGCCGTGTCCCGTGTCCCATCCCGGGCTTCCCGCGGGGAAAGGGAGGATCCTGGTCAATCCACAGCCCCCCAAGTCCTCTTCAGGGTTACTCTCAACCCCCTCTGTATCGAGGTTGTGACTGTGGGAGCAGAGCTGTCTGTCAGGAGCTCAGTGATCCAACTGGAGAGCAGCCAGAGCCCTGCCCTGCCTCAGGAGAGCCCTCGAGTGAGAATCCCAATGGCATCCTGGGCTGGCTCAGGAACAGCGTGGCCAGCAGGTCCAGGGAAGGGATTCTGCCCCTCTGCTCAGCTCTGGGGAGGCCACAGCTTGAGTCCTGTGTCCAGTTCTGGGCCCCTCAGCCCCTCAGGAAGGAGCTTGAGGTGCTGGAGCAGGTCCAGAGAAGAGCAAGGAGGCTGTGAAGGGATCCAGCAGAATTGCTGTGAGGAAGGGCTGAGGGAGCTGGGGTGTTGAGGCTGGAGAAGAGGAGGCTCAGGGGAGACCTCATCACTCTCTGCAACTCCCTGAAAGGAGGTTGGAGCCAGGGGGGGTTGGGCTCTTTTCCCAGGCAACTCTCAGCAAGACAAGAGGGCAGGGTCTCAAGTTGTGCCAGGGGAGGTTTAGGTTGGAGATGAGAAAGAATTTCTTTCTGGAGAGGGTGATCAGGCATTGGAATGGGCTGCCCAGGGAAGTAGTGGATTCTCCGTGTCTGGAGAGATTTCCAAAGAGCCTGGATGTGGCACTGAGTGCCATGGGCTGGGAACCACGGGGGGAGTGGAGCAAGGGTTGGACTTGATGAGCTCTGAGCTCCCTTCCAACCCAGCCCATTCCATGATTCCACACTACCTGGTTTTTGAACCACTCTTCAGAGCAGTTCTGGAATCACAGCTCCACTGGGTCTCCCCTCCTGAGCTCCAGATGTTCTCTCCAAGGTTGTCACCTCCTTTCTCCTTCACTTTTGTTCATCACCCACTCTCCACACCAGCCAGTGGCCAGCTCTGCTGCTCCCCCCCACTCCTCAGAGCTGCACACCATTCCTTCTCTCCACCAACTGGAAAAAAAAAAAAAACTTGGAAAAGGCAGATTCCAGGAAATCTTTTATATACAGACAGATAATTTCTCCACCTCCCAGGACTCCCAGCCCATGGGACAGAAACAAAGCAATGTATCCTTTGCTTCCTTAGCCACCAGAACAAGGATCATCCTTTGGAAGAGTTTCATTTTGTTGTATTTTCTCTTTTTTTCAAGTCAAGAAGCAGAACTCATTGCTGAGCTGGGGAAATGTTTGTCCCAGGAGGGCAGCCCTGTCCCACAGCTTCTCACTGAGTTACCTGGGATGGAGAATCTCTTCCAGTTCCACTTCCCCCTTCTCTAGGACAATTCCACTTGTTCCATTCCCAGCTGCTCCTCAGAATTTCTTCTCTATAAAGGCAGCATGCAGGCCCTGAAGGTAACTCACTATTTTTTCCTCTATTTCCATGCCTTGAGCTATTTCCTCTTCAGAAAGTGCTAAGGGAGTCTGTGAGTCTCTGGTGACAATGATGACAGAGGTTCTCCTGGACTCCAGGACATTTGCCACCACCACCTGGTGCCTGTATTTCTCCAGTGCCTGCCGGGATTTATCCATCAGGATCAAGGGATCTGTTTCCAGTTTGAAGGAAATGACAAAGGCCTCCGGGGCCCACTCTTTGACCAGAGGAGAAAGCATTTTGGGCACCATCCTCATGGTGATCTACGGTGGGGAAAAAGAGCAGAGAAAAAGGTTGGGTCAAAAAAATCTAATAAATGAGTGAGAGACAGAGGGGGGGCAAGGGAAATTCCAGCTTCCCTTGGTGTTGTGTTTACACTGGGACACTTTCCTCATTTTCCAAAGCAGTATTGGGTCCAGATCTCACCAAACCAGGTTAAAATGTCACTAGCTTGAACTGCAAAATTAAGTTAAATTATCAGCCTGATGTTAACACACCAGCAGGGTGTTCTTCAGCAACGAAGCAACTGCATAAATCCCCAAATCCAGGCATCCTGTCAACTCTTAACCCAGCAACTTGTGAAAGGATTAAAAAAAAAAGGACTCCAGCAGCAACTTTTCATCATGTATCCAAGATCCACCACCAACTCATACTGAAGCTGCAGGCATGCAGAGCTTTAAAGGGATATTCATGAGGGATTCTGCTCCCAGGGAAGTGCAGCCTCCCATTCCCAGAGAAACACACAGGGTTTTTTGCCAGACTGTTTTGCAGCCTTTCCAAGGTCTTCTTCCCAGCCAGTGGCCCCAGCAGGACACAGGGGCAGCTGGGATGTCAGAAAGGGAGGAGGGAGAGGTGGAGGGGGACAATGCCCTGGGGGTGCCCCACCTGCAGGGGTCCCTCTGAGGACTGGATCTTGTGCTCAGGCATCTCGGAGGCAGGGATGTAGAAATCTGAGACAGCAGCAGCCAGGTAAAACATGACACTAGAACCTGCAAGAAACACACCTGCAGTCACCCAACAGCCTCATACTCTCACCTCAGGGACCCCAGAGCCAGCTTGGGACCCCTCACACCACCTTGGGGACCCCAGGGATCACTTCAGAGACTCCCCCATCACTCACCCCTGAGCAGGGCAGTGCTGATCCCCCCCAAACACTGGGACTCCCCTCAGATACACTCAGGGACACCTCACCCCCACACACCAAACCCCCCAGGACAACCCAGACCCTCATGCAGGGTGCTGGACCATGGCTCCCCTCTGTCCCCTCACACCAGAGCTCCAAGGTCACTGGGGTCACCTCCTCACCTGAGCCCAGGGCTACCCCATCCCCTCACCCTGGGGTCACCTTGTCCCCTCTCAGCCACCCAGGCTGGCCTTGTCCCCTCATGCCTGCCATTTCCCCAGGGCCACTTTGTCCCCTCACACTCAGGACTCCCTCCCATTCTGCCTCTCTCCTTGGTCCCCATGGCCCCTCTGTCCCCTCACCCCCAGCCTCCCCTATCCCATCAACACCAGTGCCCCACACTCACTGGGACCACCTGGAGGGTGTCCCATCCTCTCACCTTGGGGTCACTTGGTGACCTTCATATTGAGGAATCCCCTGGGACCCCTCCTGTCCCCTCAGCCTCCCCCTGGGAACTCCCTCACAGCAGAGCCCCACACCCACTGGGAACACCTCAGCCCTGAGCCCCGGGACACCCCATCCCCTCACCCTGGGGCCACCCTCTCATTCTGGGGTCACTTCAGCACCCCTCACCATGGGGACCCCTCTGGCTGCTTTGTCCCCTCACACCCGAACCCCCCCCATACCCTCACACCTGAATCCCTCCTATCCCACACCTGAATCCTTTCCCGTTCCCTCACACCCAAATCCCCGGAATCCCTTCACACCGGATCCCCCCATCCCCTCACACCCGGGTCCACCCTGTTCCCTCACACCCGGGTCCTTACCATCCCCTCACCACCGAACCCCCGCCCCAGTTCCCTCACACCCAAATCCTTCCCATCCCCACACCCCGAACCCTCCCCGTTCCCTCACACCCCGAATCCCCCCGAATTCCCTCACACCGGATTCCACTCCCTCCCCTCACACCTGGGTCCCCCCCGTTCTCTCACACCCGAGCCCCCCAGTTCCCTCACACCGGATCCCCCCTGTTTCCCTCACACTTGAAACCCCCCCAGTTCCCTCACACCGGACCACCCCTGTTCTCTCACACCCGATCCCCCCCATCCCTCACACCCAAGTCCCCTCCCGTCCCCTCACACCGAATCCCCCCGTTCCCCGCTCCCTTTCCTCCCTCCGCCGCCCTCCCCCTACCTAAAGGCGCCAACGCGGCGGGCAGCAGCCTTCAGCAGCTCCAGATACTCCTCCAGCCCGGTGAACCTCGATGGAGAGCAACACCCCTCCTCCACAGCGCGCCGGTACTGCCGGAGTGCGGGCAGGAGTGCGGGGAGAGCGGCGGGATCGGCGGTGACGGCGGCGGGGGGGCCGGGATTGAGTCGGAACACATCGAGCAGCGCGGGCCCGGCGGGGTGGGCAGGACCCGTGCCAGGGGAAGGCGGATCGGGCTCTGTGCAGGAAGCAGACCGCGGTACCCCGCCGCCGCCAGGCGCTCCGCAGAGGCGGCTCCGCGCCTCCCGCTGCTGAAGTTCTCCAGGAACCGCACTGCGCGCGTCTCCAGCGGCACCTGGGTCCCCCCTGACGTCACCAGCGCCACGCGCCCGGCGCGCGCCGCCTGCCCCGCCCGCCCAGGCCCGCACGCGCTCCTCCGCCCCGGCCGCCGCCCATCTTGAGACGACCCCCTCCCCACACACACCCAACCCCCTCACCTAATGGCACCGCCCACCCGGAACTTCCGCCCCCGCCCGTTTCCGGTCACACCGCCCCGATGCGGAAGTGTTGCCTTGGCAACGCGTGGCCTAAGGACGGGATTTTTGGGGGGGGGACGCGCTGGAGGGGTATCGGGAGGTGCGAGGTGTGCGGGGCCGTGGGGCGGATCCGCTGCGGCCGCTGCGCGTCACGTTCTACTGGTGAGGATGAAGGGGAAGGAGGGGGAGAGGGGCTTGGGACACAGGGAGAAGAGCCGAGGGGAAGCCCGGGATGCGGGAAAAAGCCCAGGACACGGGAGAGTGTCCGCAGTGAGGCCCTGGAGGCAAGGAGAGGCAGAGAGCATCCCTGGGAAAAGGGCTGGGAGGCAGGGAGAAGGCTGAGAGGTGACCAGGGTCTGGGAGAGGTGTGGGGAGAGAGCGAGAGGCTGGGAGGACACGGGAATAAAGGTGGGGACAGGGGAGTGAGGGCTGAGGGTGAAGGGCTGGGGATGGAGGGGCTGGGAGAAAGCTCAGCAGGGACTGGACCTGAAGGGAGAGAGGGAGGGAAAGAAAGAAAAAGGGATGGAGGGAGGGAGGGAGAGAGGGAAAAGGGAGAGAAAAAGGGAGGGAGAGGGAAGGAAAAAGGGAGGGAGGGGAAAAGGAAGGAAGGGAGAGAGGAAGGGAAGGAGGGAGGGAGAAAGGAAGGGAGGCAGAGAGGAAGGAAGGGAGAAGGGAGGAAGGAAGGAAGGAAGGAAGGAAGGAAGGAGGAAGGAAAGGAAGGAAGGAAGGCAGGCAAAGGCAAGGGAAGGAAAGAAAAGGAAAAGAAAAAGCAAAGAAGGGATAAGGGGAGGGAGGAGGAAGGGAAGGAGGAGGAGGTTCATCAGACAGGGAGCAGGGATGCTTCCCAGCCTCTGAGCTGGAGTTTTCCTCCTTCCTCCCAGCAGTGCCTGCAGGGGATGCAGAGCAGTGCAGGGAGCTCTGGGGTGTCTGCACAACCCTCACCTGCACAGCCTGTAAACTTCCTGGGCTTCAGAGGGAGCTGAGGGCTGGGGGCTCGGGGCAGAGCAGGAGGGGGTTTGGCTCATCCCTAAGTGTGTCAGGAGAGGGATTTGAGGAAGGTTTGAGAAGCAGAGTGCTGGGTGAGGTGGCAGGACAGGAACCTGGACTGTGCTGTGAGCCAGCCTGAGGCTTCCCCGGGTGGTTCTGGAGGGGGAAACCCAAAAGAACCGAGGGGCAGTGATCTCCCTTTGCCATCATTCCCAAGCCAACAGCAAGCACTGCTCTTCCTTTCCCTTCCCTTCCCTTCCCTTCCCTTCCCTTCCCTTCCTTCCCTTCCCTTCCCAGCGATGTGGATCACCAGCAGGCTGACTGGGGGCAGCATCCACGAGCAGATCTGCCCCTCCTGGTTCCGATCCGAACTCCCCTCCCCTTCCTCCCTTCCGAGGAGGAGAGGAAGCGTGGAGCAGAGCAGCTGGAGGAGAGGAAGGTATGTGCAGGGATAACGGGACATTCCAGGGTGTGCAGGGATAACAAAGGACACTTCAGAGATAACAGGACACTCCAGGGATGTGCAGGAATAGCAAAAGACCATTCCAGGGATGTTCTGGGATAACAGGACACTCCAGGGATGTGCAGGGATAACAAAGACCATTCCAGGATGTGCAGGGATAAGAAAAGACACTCCAGGGATGTGCAGGTATAACAAAAACCACTCCAGGGATGTACAGGGATAACAAAAACCACTCCAGGGATGTGCAGGGATAACAAAAACCACTCCAGGGATGTGCAGGGATAACAAAAGACACTCCAGGGATGTACAGGGATAACAAAAACCACTCCAGGGATGTGCAGGGATAACAAAGACCATTCCAGGGATGTACAGGGATAAGAAAAGACACTCCAGGGATGCGCAGGGATAACAAAAGACACTCCAGGGATGTGCAGGGATAACAAAATCCACTCCCAAAGGGCAGCCAGGAAGCCTCAGGTTGAAGCTCTTCCTACAGCTCAGGCCTCGGGAGGGCACTTCAGGACTTGGTTGCAGAGCTTTGGGTTTTTTTAGGCAAACAAAACCTCTGTGATGAGGAGAGGGGGAGCATCCTCTCTGCCATGCTGCAGCCTCCTGTCTTTTTCACAGACTTTACTCAGAGTCCTGAGCTTCCTGGGGCAATCCTGGAGCTCCCATCTGGAGGTGACCCTGCTCTGGGGTTGGACTGGATCTTTCCAACCCTTCACCTTCTGTGATTCCCTCCTCACCAGGGATTTAACCTCTCTCGCTTGGGCTCCAGCTGAGTTTTGCTTCTTCCAAGCTGCCCTCATCCTTCCTTGATGAGAGGGATCCCCTTGCTCCAAGCAGAGGGAGGAGAAATAAAGTCCCCTCTCTTTGTTTACCTGGCCAAGTTAAAACCCCTTTTCCACTCAGGCTTTTATCTCTTGCATTTTGGGCCTCAGTGGGTGGTGCAGTTGGTGCAGTTTCTTTCCAGCTCCAGTGGTTTTTCAAGCCGTTTTTTTTTTTTTTTTTTTCTTGTTTGTTTATGGACTGGCAGGAGCTGCTTTTTCACCCTGTTGATAAAATAAAACAACCCCAAGGACTCCAACTGAAAATTATTCTTTGCCCAGAAAAAATAAATTAACCCTTTGGTTCATTGCATAACTCTGATCACAGAACAATAGGAGAGCAGAAAGAGAGGTGGTGGCTGTCCAGTGGTGCCACTGAGAAGAACATTCATTGATTTTCTGGCTTTTTAATATTTTTAAGGGTTTTTTTTTCTTGCCTTCTTGTCTTGGGAACATCCAGAGGACCCAGGCTGGAACCTGTGTGGGGCTGAAGTCCTGCTTGGAGGAGAGCACACGATGGCTTTTTTGGGCACCCAATTCCCTCAGGCTTTGTAGGAACCAGGCCCTGACAATCCCTGGGTTTGGCAGATGCCAGAGGTTTTGGAATGACAGGCAGGATGGTTGAGCAAGGTCTGGAGGAAGCCAATGGAAGAGCCCATCCAGAAGCAGCAGGAAAAAACCCAAAAGCTTCATGGCTGCAGGTTTCCTGAGTTGATCTTTGGTCTTGGCAGATTTTTTTGCATTCCTTCACTGCTTCAGCTTTTCCAAGAAACTTCAGCTCTAGGTGAACATGGGTAAGAGCATCCTGCTGTCACCTCACTGGGATTTCCTGCAACTGAACCCCAGGGCCACACCTCACAAGGGCCACGTGGCCCTCAGCTTGAAGGCAGAGCTCCCAGATGAGCTGAAAGGCAATAAATAATTTGGGATTTAGTGCCAGGGGAAGACAGCAGGAGGATGGGGCTGGAGGAGAAGGGTGAGGCACTCCCTGGGATGGCACCACACACCCCTGCCAGCTCCAACCTCAGCCCAGGCTGGCAATGATTCCATGGGAAAGCTGCCTCAGAGCAAAGCCTGATTGTTTTCCCAAGTGAGGGTTTTTATGGGATCTTTAACAACCCTCTTACATTTGTTCCTTTGTCTCCAGGCTCTTTAAACACAATAGGTGTTGGGAACAGTATGTGCAGGGCCACTTTGTCTTCCTCCTCACAGAAAAAAGGGAGTGAAAACACCTTGCTACCTCCTGCTTCCACAGCACCACTGCAGCTCCAGACCCCAAAAATGACATTTTTAAGGTGCAGGGCAGCTGGCTGGAAGCCCTGGCAGAGCAGCATGGAGAGGGTGGGATTATTCACTGCCCCATCTTGGTGATTTTGTCACATTCCTCTTCCCAGAGCCAACGAAAACTCCTGAAAGATGTTTGAGCTGAAGGGAAAGCTCTGGAATCGAGCCTGCTCTGGGTTTATGACTTTTTTGGACATTTTTCCTCTACTTTACAAAACTCCTGCCCTGGTGTTTGTTTAAGAAAACACTCAGCTGGAACCTCAGCCAGGATAGGGGAAAACTCTTGCACATCCAAATACCCCATGGGCTTGGGGAAGGGGCAGGAAGCCCAGAGCCAGAGGAGGTTATGAATTTTGTGCCGTCAATCTCTGCTCCAAAGCTTTGTTGATAGAAATCTGCTTTTGTCAACATAGCCAGGGGGGTTGCCTGCAGACAGCACCTCCCAAACTGACACAACTCCAAGTTTCTGTTTGTGCAGAATGGCCTCACCCTGCCTGCCTGATGTCAGCTCCAGAGCAGCCCCTGGGTACAGAAAAAAGTTCTGTGCCTCAACCCATCCCCTCTGGCTGCAGGTGTCAGATTCCAGCTGACTCAACAAGCAGCCTGAAATACTGGTTGGATCCTGAAAATGACCTTTTTGGACCCCGAAATGAGGCTTTTGGTAACTCAAAAATGCAGTTTTTGGAGCTGAAAATGAGGGCTGGGAGCTTCAAAATGATACCCTGGGTACTTGAAAATGAGCTTTGGAGTCTTAAAAGTGGGATTCAGTGTGGCTTTTGGATCCTCAAAATGCAACTGTGGGTCTTCAAAAATAAGGCTGAAGGGACTAAAAGACCAAGTTGGGCTTTAAATTAAAATTTGGGTCCTAAAAGTGGAGTTTCACACCCTCAAAATGGGTCTATTGGACACTCAACAAGGAGGCATTGCACATCATGAAAATGAGATTTGAGCCCTGAGGAAGGGGTTTGCACCCTGAAGTGAGGGTTTGGACCCTAAAATGAGGCTTGTCAACCCTTGGATACAAGCTTGGTAGCCTAAAATTGAGGCTTTGGGACTTAACCTGAGGTTTTGAGCCCTAAAAGAGAGCTTTGGACCCTCCAAATGGGGCTTTTGGACACGACTGGGAGCCTGACCCTGCCTTTCCTCTTGGACTTTGTCATGTTTTCAAGCCCAAGTGTGTTCTGACCCCCCTTCCAACACCACCTGGGGCAGAGCTGGGGTCCTCAGCCTCCTCAGCCCCAACTGGGGGAAAAATTGCTGCGTGGGGGGAAATCTTCAGAAAAAAAACCCCAAAGTTTGCAACTGGCAGCAGAGATGAAAGGAGCTGGAAGTGCACAGGTCCTGGCCACGTGGGAGATGAGAACCCAGACCAAAGCCAAGGATCCCTCCGAGGCTTGGAAACTGCTGGTCTGAACCCCTCAGCACTGCAGGGCTCTTCTCTCCTGCCCTTTTTTTTTTTTCCTCCTGGGAGCTGTGCAGGATTCCAGCCCTCAGCTTGTCCTCTGATGTCTGCAGGTCCTCACAGGAAGTGGCGAGGATCCTGGGGACAAGGAAAGGAAAAAACAGAATCATCCTGAGCTCCAGCACCTCAGGACAGTGACAACCTGTGGGGGGACACACTCCAACCTCAGTGCTGGTCCCTGCAGAGAAGGAGTGACACAGATGGAGGAGGCACCCTGATAAATAGCAGCTTTTAGTGCTCCTTGCCCTCAGCGTCTGCTGATTGCTCCTGGGGTTTGCTGCCTCTTCGCTCCCTGGCTCAGGGGCTGGAGAGGGGACAGCTGAAAGTTATCACAGCTCTCCCTGCTGCAGCAGGGTGCTGTCACCCCAGGGTGTGTTCTTTCAAAGCTCTTATTTTCCCAGAAAAGATGTCCCTCTGCCTCAGCTCTCCAGGAACACTCAGTCTGTCCTTGAGCTTCCCTGGCCCTGAGCTGTTTCCTTGCCCATGGCCTCCCTCTCTCTGATCCCTTAAATCTCAGCTAAACACCAAAGCCCAACCTCCAAAAGCACTCGGGTTTGCTTTTTCCTGCCCTCTGCTCAGCCACAGCTGGAAAAGAGGAGAGAAAAATGGTATTTTCTGCCAGCACACACTGCCCGGGTGCCTCCAGCAAGAGCCTCACTGACCTCCCAGCAGCACCATTTCATTCCAGGCAGCTTTCCTGCTGCACCCCTTGCCTGAGAAGACAACCAGCAGCATTGGGAGTGTGCAAAGATTATCCTGAAGGCCAAGAGGGATGGATAACCAAGCATCCTGACCCTTTTTCACTGGCAGCCCCAGCATGTGGTGAGGCCACCGGTGTCGGCAGCGGAGCTCTGGGACACAGCCACAGCCACAGAGAGGTTTGTGGTGGAAAGATCAAACCAACAGGGCTTTGCAAGCAGCAGCCAGAAAGCAGGGGGCAGCTGGTACATACAGGAAACATGGATTCTGGAATCAAGAAATGCCTGCAGAAGCTGTTTAACCACCTAGGGCCAGCGTGGGTGATGGAGCTTACTGCAGTAGGATGCTGTGTGTTAGGGTGTTGTTGTGTTTCCCCCCTTTCCAGACTCTGTCCCCCAAAATGCCAGGCCCAGAACTGGCCCGGAGAGGGTGTAAGAAGCTGCTGAAACCACACGAGGAGCTCTCCCCTTGCTTCCAGACTTGGTCTCCTCGCAGCTGGAGCTGAGCCATGCTGGCACCAGCCTGGCAAACCCTCCGCTCCACTGCCTGCTGTGAGTCAGAGTTATTAGTGGTCAGCACAGCCCTCCCCCTTGGAGCCCCTTTGTCTAATCTTTTCTTTGGTCTTGTGATGATCATTTTCTGTGCTTCACAGCTTTTATTGCTGCAGCCTTATTAGCCCTTTCTTGTAGGCTTCAGGGATTCTTTGACTCATGAGACACCACATGACCCAAGAGGATGTCCTAAGCTGTTCCTTCTAGAAGCAGCAGGGAAAGCCAGGCTCTAATATGACAGCTTTAGTTCCCATCCATTAATTACTGACACAAAGAACATTACCAGCACTGTTTCACAGTTTGCAAACTTGAATGTGAAAAGAGGCCATGCATGGTCCTGGTACTTCCTCTTCTCCTTCTTCTCCTTCTCCTTGTCTTCTTTCTCCTCTTGTCCTCCTTCTCCTTCTTCCTCCTTTTTCCTCTCTCCTTTCTCCTTCTCCTTCTTTCTCATTTCTGCTTCTCCTTCCCCCTCACCTTCTCCTCCTTCTCCTTGTCTTCCTTGTCCTCTTTCTCCTCCTTCTCCTCTTCTTCTTTCTCCTCTTGTCCTCCTTGTCCTTCTCCTTCATCTTTCTCCTCTCTGCTTCTCCTTCTTTCTCCCCTCCCCCCTCACCTCCTTCTCCTCCTCCTCCTCCTCCTCCTTCTCCTTCTCCTTCTCCTTCTCCTTCTCCTTCTCCTTCTCCTTCTCCTTCTCCTTCTCCTTCTCCTTCTCCTTCTCCTTCTCCTTCTCCTTCTCCTTCTCCTTCTCCTTCTCCTTCTCCTTCTCCTCCTCCTCCTCCTCCTCCTTCTTCTCCTCCTCCTTCTCTCCCTTCTCCTCTTGTCCTTCTTCTCCCCATGCTCCCCTCCCTCTCCCCTCTCTCTCTCCCTACAGAAGCAGCTCACATCCCTGGCTCAGAGCCGATCCCAGGAGTTGGTTCTGGATGGGAAGGCAGCAGAAGCGATTCCCGCAGCCCTGCACGCCCTGCGCTTCAGCACCGAGCTCTACGGCCCCGACTCGGTGCAGCTGGTGCCTGCTTATCTCGTCCTGGCTCTGGCCTCCACTGGGAAGTATTGTCTAAATAGGAACACTGACAAGGGCAAGACCTCCCTTGGGTCAGGTTTCTGCTTTCCTTTTCCCGTTTATCAGGGCAGGACCGGCTCTGCCGTGTCTCCATACCCTGCCCTGCCTCAAGGGCACTGCAGAGAGAGAGTTGTGTGTGTGTGTCCCCTTTGCTGTGTGGGTCTGGGGAAGAGAATCACTCGTTGTGATCATGGAATCCTAGAATGGGCTGGGTTGGAAGGGAGCTCAGAGCTCATCAAGTCCAACCCTTGCTCCACTCCCCCCGTGGTTCCCAGCCCATGGCACTCAGTGCCACATCCAGGCTCTTTGGAAAGATCTCCAGACACGGAGAATCCACTACTTCCCTGGGCAGCCCATTCAATGCCTGATCACCCTCTCCAGAAAGAAATTCTTTTCTCATCTCCAACCTAAACCTCCCTGGCACAACTTGAGACCCTGCCCTCTTGTCTGCTGAGAGTTGCCTGGGAAAAGAGCCCAACCCCCCCCTGGCTCCAACCTCCTTTCAGGGAGTTGCAGAGAGTTGATGAGGTCTCCCCTGAGCCTCCTCTTCTCCAGCTCAACACCCCCAGCTCCCTCAGCCCTTCCTCACAGCAATTCTGCTGGATCCCTTCACAGCCTCCTTGCTCTTCTCTGGACCTGCTCCAGCACCTCAAGCTCCTTCCTGAGGGGCTGAGGGGCCAGAACTGGACACAGGACTCAAGCTGTGGCCTCCCCAGAGCCTGAGCACAGGGGCAGAATCCTTCCCTGGACCTGCTGGCCACGCTGTTCCTGAGCCAGCCCAGGGATGCCATTGGCCTTCTTGGCCATCCTGGGCACACTGCTGGCTCATGGTCACCTTCCTGGCAATCCCAGACTCCCAGCTCCCTCTCTGGCTGCTCTCCAACCTGCTTACTTCTATATTTCTGTCATTTCAGGTATTGGCCATCTGCAGGACAGCCATCCAAGTATCTCTCCCAGGCTGAGTGGATTGTCCTGAAAACCCCAGACTGCAGCATTGCTGTTCAGTCCAAGTTACAGCGTGGGCTGGGGCTTCTCTGTGTTGGCAAAAGGAAACTTTGAGCAGGCTTTGTATCACCTGGCTAATGATGTAAGCCAACTCAAACACAGGAACACTTCATTTGCTTTCCTTCTCACGTGTTAGGAACACCTGGACTGCCCAGCTCCAGGAGACCTCTGTGTCCCAGTGTCACCAAAGCTGTGTTTTACCAGTTGTCCTTGAAGTGGCTGTCCCTGTCTTTACTGCATCTCCTTAGGAATTTATCCACCACTTGGTTACAGCCCTAAAGCACACATTCCTCCCTCAAAACTGGTAGAGTTGCCTTTTATTCAACAGAAAGCTTACTTTATATTTTGGTTCCATTTTCCCCATACCTTTCTGTGACACAGCAGTTTAACTCTCATTTCAATCCCTCATTTAACCCTTGAAGTGTCAGGTTCAGCAGCGTTTTCCCCAATTCAATCTTTTTAGCCAGGAGAGCAGTTTGCCAGGTTTGGAGAGGTTCTTTCCAGCTGTGTTCCTGGGGATGCTTTGCCTGTCATTTGATCCC